>NC_056731.1:984850677-985150677 GCF_019279795.1 Protopterus annectens
CCCTACATAAAAACAAATTCGATATGAACCGTCACTCTTCCTGGAAGTCACCATCTCTCGAGACCATTCTAGCCGCCCTCACAAATTGGCCTTTTACTATTGATCTCTTCTGGAAGGCCGGGTGCTCACTATCGAAATGCAAATAAGAATTGGAAAAGGTGGGCTTGCGATGAATTTTGCCTAAAAACTGGTTCTGGTTGCTGTCCTTGAATAATTCCACATCTAAGTATGCTATTCTATCTGTGTCAAAAGTAGAGATAAACTTTGAGAAATCCGTGGACTTGTTGAACATCTCTACCAGGTCATTGGCCACCGAAGAGTCGCCCTTGAGAATGATACAAATGTTGTCCAAGAAACGGGTATATAAGGATACTCATTCTAGGAAGATAGAGTTAGTAAACATGAATTCCTTCTCCCAATGGGCCATGACTAAGTTGGCCACACTCACCCCACATGGTGAGCCCATGGGGACTCCAACTAACTGATGGAACCATCTATCATTTAAGGAGAAGTAGTTACATATTAAAATGATGTCCAATAGGTCTTTTACCATTGAAGTTTCACTCACTGGTGCCTGCTTTGTGGTAATTTCCAACTCAGTCCATTCCACTGCTACATCATGTGGAATGGATGAGTACAGGTCAACAACATCTACCAAAAGAACAAACCAACCACAGCAAAAGAAATTGTCTGGAAACAAACCACATGAGCTGGAAACAGGAAAAAACTTTATTCCCACTGGCCTTCAAAGGAATGAACTAACAATTCACTAAACACCACATAAATACTAGTGCATAGTAATTGAACAATTGTGTCATTAAATAATTAAGTAATTACATACTTAAAAAAGAGAAAATCAGTAACAAGGCATGAAATAAGTGAACCAGCACCATTTTAACTAACAATCTATTCTAAAATAAAAATATTAAATAGATAAATTTACTTCCAAATTTAAACCACGAGGTTTTAGAGTATTATACTTCAGAATAAATCTACTCTCCAATTTTAATAAATTATGTAAGAAACTGCCTCCTGAAGATACCTTTGGTTTAGCTCCAGTTATAGAGGTAGTGATTCCTTTATCTGCAATTCTGATAATGCTGATGGTGTTGCTAATAGCATTAGGTCAGAAAGATTTTACACAGGTTATGGGAAGTTTACTTTACCATCTTTACCTAGTCGTAGTAATTTTTTCCCACCTAAAACTTCTGCAACATTAAGGGCCTTTGAAAATGTGTTCAGTAAGAAGGTAGAAATTGAATACGCTAGTTTTCTTAGGCAGTATTTTTCTTTCAACCTTAGTAAAGATGAATGGAAGGCTTTAAACTGTCTGAAGGAAGCTGCAAAAAGTTATGCTTTCTGTGTTGCAGATAAAGGTGGGAAATGGGTTATTATGAACAAATGTCATCACCTAAAAATGAACTATGACTTATTGTGTAATGACCAAGTTTATGTTGAACTGTCAGCTAATCCTATTGCAGATTTTAATGCTTCTTTATTGGAAATTTTGGAAAGGGGAGAAAGACTGGGCTTTCTGGACAATAAGGATGTGAGACGCTTATATGTGGTTAATCCTAGAGACCCTGTGTTTTATTCTTTGCCAAAAATACACAAGAATGCTCTAGATCCACCTCCTATAGTATCTGGTTGTGGGGGCTATCTGGAATTTGTTGGGATTTTTTTGGACAGTATATTAAAGGAGCAATTGAAATATGTTGCTTCTCACATTGTAAATACAAATCAATATTGTGAGAAGGTCAAGAATTTCAAGTGGGATCCCAGTTTTTACTGGGCAACTGTAGATGTTAAATCCCTGTATACGAATATTAGTACTGAATTGGGTCTGGAAGCAATAATGAAAATTCTGGGTGAAGGGCCACGGACTTCCTTTATTATATTACTTTTGGAATTTGCACTTAGTCACAATTATTTCAGTTTTGATAGTAAAATGTTTCTCCAGGTTTATGGTACTGCAATGGGAGCAAGTTTTGCTCCCACTTATGCAATTTTGTTTATGTCCATATTTGAGATTGAATTTTTGTACACTTTGGAGTTTTTTCAAAACAGGGTGGTCTCTTACTACAGGTACATTGATGATCTCATTTTTATCTGTAGAGGTGACATCTTAGATTTTGATGCATTCATGGTAGATGTACATAACAACAGGTTTGGTCTGGAGTTTACATACAAGGTTAGTAAACTAGAAATTCAGTTTTTGGATATTTTTCTGTATGTAGACAGACAAGGGTTTATTCAATTCAAACCCTATAGGAAGGATGTGGCCTCTAATAATTTTCTCCATGCATCAAGTGCACATCCCATGCACTTGATAGAGTCATTACCCTATGGGGAGTTTAAACGAATCTCTGAACACACTTCAGACAGTAGTCTTTTAAGTTTGGAATATGATGCTGTCTGTAAGAGATTATTGGAAAGAGGTTATTCAGAAGCATTAATCAGAAAGAATCGTTTAAAGTTTGATTGTAGTAAAATGGGTCATGATAGGAATAGAAATAAATCTGTTACAAACATTTATAATAATGCTATGGAACTAGACAATAGGATGTTTTTTGTTACTAAGTTTTCTTTATTTTCAGAGATTCTATGTAACATTGTTAAGTTCTTATGGCCAGTTATTTGTAATAATGAAGAATTTGGGCACCTTTTTCCTAGGTATGTTTCTTTTTCTTTTGGAAGATATCAAAATCTGAAAGAAATACTCAGACCTAGACATCTATCTAGCATTATGTCTATGTCGGATTCAGTTCTAGAACCTGGAATGTTTCAATGTGGAAAATGTAAAATATGTGCAAAAGTTAGAAATTTATCAGGTAACAACATCAATGGAGTAACATATTTTGCTGAGAATAGATTTAATTGTTGTTCATGTGGTGTTGTTTATATATTAGGTTGTGGTTGCCCTGTGCCTCAGTATTATATTGGCCAGACCAAACGTCAACTTAAAGTTCGTATACTAGAACATATTGGTGATGTACGGAATTCTAGAACAGATAGCCCTATTTTTGATCATTTTTATAGGATGCATAATGGGTCAGTTGAATCACTGTTTTTTTGTGCTTTGGCTAAACCAAAGGTATCTTCAGGAGGCAGTTTCTTACATAATTTATTAAAATTGGAGAGTAGATTTATTCTGAAGTATAATACTCTAAAACCTCGTGGTTTAAATTTGGAAGTAAATTTATCTATTTAATATTTTTATTTTAGAATAGATTGTTAGTTAAAATGGTGCTGGTTCACTTATTTCATGCCTTGTTACTGATTTTCTCTTTTTTAAGTATGTAATTACTTAATTATTTAATGACACAATTGTTCAATTACTATGCACTAGTATTTATGTGGTGTTTAGTGAATTGTTAGTTCATTCCTTTGAAGGCCAGTGGGCCGAGGTACCGGAATAAAGTTTTTTCCTGTTTCCAGCTCATGTGGTTTGTTTCCCAACAACATCTACCGTCAGAAAGTGGTAATCAGGACTGTACAAAATGTTTTTTACCTTCCCCAAAAAGGACCAGGAATCTTTAGAAATATATGATTCACTAGCCACATATTTTTTTAGAATGTGATCCACAACTTTGGCTGCTGCGTATGTTACACTCCCTCTAGCACTCACCAACTGGTGCATGGGAGGGTCTCTAATGTTTTTGTGGATTTTCGGGTTCCTGAACAAAACAGGTACTCGAGGAGATGCACAGTAAATAAAGTTGAAAATTTCCTGGTCAATAGATTCATTAATAAACATGTCTTCATAATAAAACCGAACTCTTGCTAGATTTCCATTCAACTCATTCTTGGACACCTCTTGGTAAGTCTCAGAAGACAAAATTGCTGACATTCTGTTGTTATAATCATCTATGTCCATTGCAACCAGGCCACCTCCTTTGTCTGGTTGCATAATTCTGACTGAAGAGGCACATAATTCATTAAAATCCCCCCTTTCTTCTTTGGTAATATTAAAATGCATCACAGACCTAGACTCTAGCAAATGTCGGAAATCCAAATCGCACATTTGCTCAATGCCCCCAGCATAGGGTGGATAGGTGGATTATACGTACTGAGTACACAAAAAGTATTCTTTTGGTACTTGTGGTCCCCCATCAACAAACATAAGTTTAGTTTCCTGACAAACAATTTAAGATCCAAAATGGATCTGGCCACACAGGCTCTTCTAGATGGAACATAAGAAATTCCTTTAGCCAGAAAATCAACTGATGTCTGGGTAAACTTGAAATGAGAAAAATTGTAAATACGGAAATCCATCCCCGAGTTGGAAATTACTTCAAATGTGGTCTGCTCTGGGCCGGGGCACCCTACTCCACTCACATTTGGTTCCTCCTTGTCCTGTATCTGAACCTGGTCTTCCGGTTCGAAGCCTGTTGGGGAGAAGAGACTGGATCCCGAAAATTTGACCCATCCAAACCAGAACTAGGGTTCCCCAAATGACTAGTCGGAGTCGCTGGTTCACGTCTTCCCTCGGGGTCTGCATATCCAACCCTCCTATCACCAGTCTCTTCCTCTGTCGGCAAAGATCCAAGATTCATGGAAGTATTTGGGCCTACATCCCTACAATACTGACATCAACTTCCAGGTTGCAGTTAAGTGCCTCATAGCATTTGCATTTCTGCCAGAGGACGATGTTGTACAGGGATTTCTGGACTTGAAGGAGGTGTACCTTCCAGAAGGGTGAGAATTAGTGAAGTATTTTGGTGATTGGTATGTATTGGACCAGAAGAGGCATTTCACCACCAGAATTGCTGCAGTCTCACACTTCCCACCATTATTCCCAGTAGGGATTTGGAATGTGCATTAATTGAATGCACTATATCTGCCCTGAACCCAGAATTCAGTTGAAGCCTTGCACCGGCACCTGAAATGTTTATTGGGTGCCAAGGCAACTGACCTGTCATTCTTGATGCGGATATTAGTGAGAGAACAGGATAGGGTGGATGGGTTACAGACCTGCCTTGCTACTGGGTGTCCACCCACAACAAAACAGTGTAGCGTTCTGAGAAGGCATGAGCAATTTGAGAGTATACTGTCACATACGGAGGAGTATACAACCATGGAGTTCCTGAAGGCTATAACATGGATTTTACAGATGTGAGTACTGTGCTTATGTGACTGGGACATTACAGATTTACTGCTGGTTTCACTACTGAGTGCATATATTCATTACCTGGTGTTTTGCAGAGGTGGAGGGGTTTAAAAAAACAAAAAAAAAAGACGCCACAGTACGGGTTTTCAATATTCTGATACTTCGGCATTGTGAGGTTTCTTTATTTCCTGTTTTCTGGTTTGTGAGCATTCAGGTTTGTGATTTCGAAATACTGAAATTCGGGATTTCAGTATTTTGAAACTACAAAGTGGATCCATATATATATATATATATATATATATATATATATATATATATATATATATCTATATATATATATATATATATATATATATATATATATATATATATATATCTATATATATATATATATATATATATATATATATATATATATATATATATATATATATATATATATATATATATTTATATATATGTTTGTGTGTGTGTGTGTGTGTGTGTGTGTGTGTGTGTGTGTGTGTGTGTGTGTGTGTGTATAAACAAATTAATAAATGTCAAGGAGCTAAGTGTGCAGGCCTAGTGAAAGATTTCTCTTCTGTCAATACTCACTATTAATTTTAAGTAAGAGACTTACTAAAAATGCTACAGTTCTCATTCATTAGAATACTGAAGGAAAAAAAAACATCAATAACTTTGTAACGGATGAAAGGAGAACAAGACCAACTACATTTCTTAATTAAGGTCTGCTGATCTATAAATGGTTTCTTCAAGTGAATCTTAGCAGCATAGCTGTTCAAAAGTGTTTTCTACTTCTGAGTATCCACCCAAAGAAAAAAAAATTAATAAACTTATTTTGTGACATCAACTATAACCAAATTAAGATGACACTAAAATGTTAGAATAGAAGGAAATGCACAGAAAGGAAAACAATAATACAAGTTATAGTTCCTTATAAAAGTTAGACAAAATAGGAACTGAATGAACATTAATGATACGTCTGCGTAGCAGTGGAATTCTTTTACATTAGGTATCTTAAAATCAGTTAAATTAGCAAAAATATTTCTAAATTAAACTAAGGAATTCACAAATATTTGTAAAAAGTCTACAATATCTGCTAAGGTAATTATAGTTTTCAATAAGAAGAGTGATCTGCCTTTGAAATATGAGCATTACTCCTTTTTCCTGAATGCCCTACTGGGATGCCTCATAAATGCCTCATAAAAAGTTCAGGTTATTAATTATATTAGCCATATGTTAAGTATAAATTTGAAGTCAATCTGTAATAGATGTTCTTTAATTTAATTTTCAGATGGAAGATTATTTTTTATTAAGAGGAAAAAAGACCATGCAAGTCTGATGTGACTGAGACTAATGCATGCTGTTTGTTAGATACAACAAAGATTAAGTATAGAAGTCTCTTTATACCTCCAGTTAATAGGTATACAACAATTTTCTGCAATGCTCAGTTATGCTGTTGAAAAGGCTTTTGAAGTTGTTAAGATAAATAAGCATAATGTTCAATATAATTTGACTAAAGATGAATGGAAAGCTTTAAAGGACTAATGCAAGATACACGAGCTGTTTTTTAAACCAGCAAATAAAGTAATTGTCATGCATTACTAACAATATATGCATATGTGTTATGCACATTTAAAGGACCAAACTGTTAACTAAAAGACTAGTATTGAGGTATATAATGAAGCTTTGGTACAATATAGAAAGTTATTGGACAAAGGATAGAGTTTGGGTTTTTTTACAAAAGAAGATGTGGACAAAAAGTTTAACGTACACTGTTGTAGTATTGTTTGTTTCTATTGTTTCCCTAAAATTCATAAGAATTGAACTAATCCACCTGGATGTCCAATTGTTTTGGATTGTAAATATATTTTACATAACATTGGCCCCCTTTTGCATGAGTATCTTTTCCCTTTCGTTGTTAAACTTCCTTCATATATTAGAGACACTAATGCTTTTTTTGGAAAAAAATCTTTGAACTTGAGTGGATTACAGACATATATTGGCTAATGTTATATGTTAAAAGTCTTTACACTAGTATCAAACATGTGCATGGTATACAGGCATTACACTATTTCTTAGGTGACAGTCTCCTCACTAATGATATAATTGAGTTATTACACTTCTGTCTTGTTAACAATTTCTTTACATTTAATAATGAAATCTAACAGCAAATCCAGGGTATATCCATGTGGAGCTCCTTTTGCCCCCATGTATGCTAATTTAACTATGGCCCTGTTTGAAGTTGAATATTTATATAAGCACAATTTATGTTATGTATTATTTTAGGTATACTGATTACTTAATATTTATTTGTAATGGTGGTTACAATGAAATCTGTAATTTTGTTAGAGATTTACAAAATAATAGATTGACTGTCAAATGAAGTTTGACAACCACATTTCACTAACCATAAAAAATACATAAAAAGCTGGGGGCACTATATAGAAATCGACAATTCCTTACAAACTCTACCAGAGCCAAAATAGCACAAACCCACCTCATCTCCACACTACTCTATGCCTCTCCTATACTCACTAATCTTAGAAAAACAGACTTATCCAAACTTGAGGCATGCAGTAATAAAATAGCAAGGTTTGCGAGTAATAGCCCAAATCATACACACCACTGCACACCATTTACACAACTCAACTGACTTGAACTTCCCCATCTTCTCCTTTATAACCAGCTTATAACAGCACATAAGATTCTCTACTACCCTCATAAACTCCTGCATTACAAAACATAGTACTACCTTATTCCAATACTAGAGTACTACGCTCCAACAACAGTCCTCATCTCCAAGTCACTAAGCCCAATAACTCCACGGGAGCCTCCTTTTATTCACATTTCATAGCCAGAATATGGAATACCCTGCCCACTAACATTACTGCAACAATACCTGTAACCCACTTTAGGAAGCAGTTAAAAACTTACCTCAAAACTAAGTGGATCTGCAGCTGTGACTGTCTAGGCTGTTCTAACTTCAGCTTCTCGCACCTACCTTACAAAGGTACCCTAGCCCCATTCTCTGCTTATTACTTCCTGCACCCATACTTGTCATTATTGTGCTAACTTAGCTGAATTGATGTAAGCTGTAGAATACATCCTAGTCTTATTTGAGGTGATGATCTTTACCACTGCCACACTAATTGATTCTTGATGTAAACTGCTTCACACTTAGACTTCTGTATCTGTGAAATCTGTATTGTTATCTGTGAAAACATTGTTATGCATGTAATTTGTGAATTTGTTAATTTGTTAATTTTTGTTAATTTGTTAATTTTTGAAGCTTTTCTCTCCAGGCCTCCACTGAAAAAGGACTTGTGCCAGTCAGACTTTCCTGGTAAACAAATGTAAAATAAATAAAATAATACATTTCATATGTTTTGGGTTTGGTGTGTGTGTGTGTGTGTGTGTGTGTGTGTGTGTGTGTGTGTGTGTGTGTGTGTGTGTGAGTGTGTATATCTATAGCTATCTATCTATATCTATCTATCTACATATATATATATATATATATATATATATATATATATATATATATATATATATATATATATATATAGGAGCACTTTACATGCTCAAATTACTAAAAGCTCGAATTGCATATGGTCAAGACAATATGCTTGAGCTTTCAGTAACTCAACTGTGAAAAGTGTTAAAAAATAAAACATTACTTACACACAGAGGCAAGGACCCCTGTATGCTCTGTGTGTAAGTAATGTTTTTATTTTTTTGTGTTTTTATGTTCGAAAGTTGAACTTGGTGGTTTCTTTAGGGAATACACCTGCACTTCTTGATACTTTTAAAGTGTCAAGTGTTTTCAACCCACCCTTACATTGTGGGTTGAATACTTTTGAAAAGCTATGTGATATCGATTTAAGGGCTAGTTTGAATAATAACACACACTGTTGGAAAATGAGAAGTAACATATCTAAACATGAGTTAGATTTCATTTCACTCCTTAATGAATGTAGGGTTAGAGTCATGAAACCAGATAAGGGAGGGGGTCTAGTATTCATGGACGAATATCTTTATGAGAACAGGATGTTAAATCACTTACAGTCTGACACCTATTTGAGATCTAGTTTGAATGAAGTCCATGGAGCTTATAAGAAAATTAGGAGCGTTTTGGATGACCTTTTTTTAGAAGGTAGTATAGATTGTAACAACTTTCACTTTTTGTCCATGCCAGCACCAAAGATTCCCACCATTTTTGGCACACCAAAAATTCATAAAAAACTTATTAGATCCTCCATTAAGGCCTATAGTGGACGGAAGAGGATCTATTACTTATGCTTGTGCCAAATATGTTGATGGCATTCTTAAACCATATATTCAAGGGGTACCCCAGATTTGTAAAGATTCCTGGGATTTTTTAGAGAACATTAATAAAATTGAGTTCAATCTGGATGTTGTTTTCTTAGTAGTAGATGTTAAAGATCTCTACACAGTCATTCCTCATCAACTTGGTATAGACTGGACAAGGAACTTTATGTTAGCCAAAAATGCTACCAGTGTACAGATGTATTTAGTTGAGACCCTTTTAGACCTAGTATTATCAAATAATTTTTTGGTATTTAAAGACCAATTTTTTATTCAAAACACTGGGATAGCCATGGGGTCACCCTGTGGTTGCAGTTTTGCCAACAGCGTCATGGCATTTTGGGAACGTAATTGGCTGTTCAATAATGAATTGTACCAACAGCATGTCACTTGGTATACTAGATACCAAGATGACATGTGTTTCATCTGGAAAGGTCCTCAAAACTTGATCCCTGACTTTATAGAGAGTATTTCTAGAATGACTGATTTTCTTGAGTTTACTTATTCTATAGGAGTGGATGAAATACATTTTTTAGATGTAAAAATCTGTAAAGATAGAGTTAACAACAAATTTAAATATTTAATTTACAGAAAGCCTACCTATTCAAATAGTTACTTCCACTTTACTAATTGTCATCCCTTTTACCAAAAAAGAAGTGTAGTAAAAGGGCAACTCGTTAGAGCTGCCAGGATGACTTCCGATGAGACGGATTTTATTAAGGAATGTGATTACATTGGATCAATGTTTTTAAGTAGAGGGTATCCTGATAGTCTAATAAAAGAGTTGACACAGGAAGTGCAGGTTAAAAGGAATAATGGATGTTGTTTGCCCCTATTGAGTGGTGGAATGATGGGTAGATCAAGTAAGGACACCACCAAGATGAGCTCCTCTGTATATCCTAGCATTAATTTTTTGTTCACATATAGTGTGGACTATAAAATTATTAGAGAAATAGTAGTTAAGAATTGGAGCATCATTCTAGAAGATAGAGCTCTAGTTAGAGTTTTGGGTACTCATCCAAAATTTACATATGGAAGGGGTACTAATCTCAAAAATCTTGTTGAAATGGCCACTGGAAAAGCTAAAGATAAAGTAGTGGGAATGCGAAAATGTGGCATGTGCCCCCAATGTAAATTTATTTACCCGGGTAATAAAGTGTATGTTAACAGTAAAAATTATTTCATCAATGGAAATTATAACTGTGACACTAAGGATGTAGTATATGTAGCCCTATGTGAGAAATGTCCCTCCTTCTATATAGGCAAAACTGAAAGGAAAATAAAGAAAAGAGTTTATGAACACCTTTATGCCATAGGTAGGAGGGATTTGACAAATGCATTGGCCAGGCGCATTTTGGAGTACCCAGATCACTGTTTTGTGTTCAGTGTAGTTCATCAAGTCAAAAATGATGTTAGGGGAGGTCCTTGGCAGTTGCATTTAGAAGAGCAAGAATTATTTTGGCAGATTAGAACATGTGCACATCTTCCTCCAGGGCTGAATGATTATGCTTCCATTAAGTGTATTCTCAAACTAAAAGCTCTTCTTAGATAAACTTTATGTGGATGTTTATGTACTTGGATTTATTCATAGTGAGATGTCCCACTTTTTAGTGTTATGAATGCCAAAAACCTTGAAGCATTCGTATTATATCTGTTTGTATGTTTTTTACTTTAGTATATTTAACGTGGTGTATATACAGTCTTTTGGTTTAGTTTTTATCACTGTATTGAAATGATATACATTCCTTCTATGTTCCTGAAAGAACGAGTGGGAAATGGAATGTTTTTTACACAATTAGTATTATAATTTTTTGAGCATAGTTTTGGTTAAATTTTTCATTGATTTGTCTATTTGGGATTTGTTAATTATTTAATTGGTTAATTAGGTTTATATATAAAAAGAGAGCTGTAACGTTTGTTTTATGTCTGATGAAGGCTGAGCACTTGCTTGGCTGAAAGCGCTTACAGTAATAAACAGTCAGTGCCGTTTTTATCAGCCTGCTTCTGCTTTTTGTTGTTTTTATTTAGTCATGGACAACATTAGACAGAAGCAGCAACAATCATAGACAATTTTAAAATAATACCACCATTAATCTGTGACATTGACTTAAAATATGAACAGCCAATATGTCTGTAATCTCTAAGGGGAATCCAACACAACTTCCTCAAAATTGACCACTTGTCTGAGGTGTTCGGAGGGACAATGTTACACCTGCCCAGTTGAGAGGTTTACATGACACATAATCCACAATCTGCATCTTCAAAAATCTAACCCATGCCAGCATTGTTGTCAGTGAGCCGTGTATTTACTGGGTGCATCATAGAAAGACTTATCACACCTTGAATGGTAGTCTGCATTGTCAACATCTAATTGTTATACATCACAAAGAATACTTCTGCATGGCTGAGAATATTTGTTCAAGCTCATTGTGTCAAAAGCAACACACTTGATTAAAGCATCCTTGGATGACATGGGTATCAGCCATATGGATAACAATGCTTAAAAGCATTTTCTACATACATCTGTGTATTGCATGCATCTGCCGCATGTAACAGCAATGGATATTCTCTGCAGCATCTACAACTGATGTATGAATTAAGGAGTGATCCTTTGTAGTGAGTGGTACAACACTATGTGAGACTGATGGCAGTGTATCAGTTCTGCTATGTGTACAGAAACTACAGCAGTGCAAAGTCTAGCATCAATGAGTGAGGAAGCTGTCACTGTGACATTATTCAAGTACCAGACAACACAAAGAGCACACTATCAGCACATGTTAAACCCAAGACATGTGCCACATGGTCACTCTGATACTGACATTGCCAGTGAAAATGTTATACTATCATCAAATCCTGAAATGCAGCATGTGCGTTAATGCAAACTATCTAGAGGTGATATTGATATGATATACTGACACATCCCTGATGATGTACAGTCAAACTATAGCTCTAACTAGGATACAATTGAACTTCATAAGTTTATAGGTGCATGGGAGAGTACTAGGCTAAAGTCCCAAGATACCATAAAAGCCTAGCCATATTTAACATGAGTTTCACAATTTTCAATAGCTATATGATTAATGGTCACACAGGTACAGTATGTACCTACGCTATATTATCTGATAGCAACTGCCTCTGTCCATGAGAGACATGGGCTCACCAACAGTAGTGCAATAATGACTAACCATCTATTGATCTAGGATGCATTTAAAAAGGGTCAGGAAAAGGCCTTTGCTTTATGTGAATGGCAAGCATGTTCCAGAGAAGGTGTAGTGTCTGAGAGATGTGTCTATCTCTCCAACATGGTTTATTATGTCAGAGGCTAGGCTAACATCCCAGGAATGAGTGGCCGTTGTGCAGTTTGCGTTAACAATGTCTAATATTTCCATCATGAATGGACTGGAGGTTGCCCTGTAGGCCAGACACAGATTGAATATTATTAGTCTGTTGGAGATTAACTACAGTGATAAGGCTTTCAATCTTTCTGCATATGATTTGTTGTTTAAACCATGTATCTTCACTGTGCAAAAACTCTGGGGTTCCTCCAGCTGTTGCAGATGGGTGGTAAGGGTGCATTGTGCTCAATTATTAGAGTGATGCGAGCCAAGTACAATGGCATTATAATGTCCCTCGATGTGGACTGCCTGCCCATACTTATGGGATGTGCCACATACAAGGAATTACATATATGCACATATTTCAAGCATGTGCATTAATGCCCTTCTAGCTTGCCAATATACCAAAACACTTGTTCCCATAATACGAGTCCAGGCTGTTCTTAAAATATTCCATAACTAGTGCTTGCTTTAATGTAATTTGGTAGTCTGTTCCATGCATCAGCTACTCTGTTTGAGAACCAGTTAGTATACTTCTCATTCTTATAGAATCTTCTAGATAGGTTGTCTGATGATTCTCTTCTAATTTTTGATAACCCCCAACATTCCCAGAGGTAGTTGTCTCTAAATGCCCTATAAACCTGAATAAGATGTCCTCTTAGATATCTATAAGAGACACCGTACAAGGTCAGATATTTTAGTCTTTCATAATAACTTAAATTTTCACATCTATGGATGCCCTTGGTATATTTCTCCTGTACTCTTTCCAGTTTACTAATGTTTGTTTTCTTATAGGGTTTCCATATTGTTATTCCATACTCAAGTTGCGGTCTAATGTAACTAACAAACAACGACTTCATGATTTTTGATTGCCTAGACTTTATAAATCTTTTTATACACCCTATAGTTCTAAAAGTATCATTAACCAGTTGGTTGATATGATTAGAAAAACTCATAGCTGAATCTACCCATATACCCAGATCCGTAAATGAGTCTACAGTTTCAATCACTGTGTGTTGTATTAAATATTCACCTTTCAATTTATGTCTCCCAAATCTCATAGGCTTAGTTTTTGATGTATTTATCAACATATTATTCTCCTGTGCCCAGATGTTCAATTTAGTCAAGTTATTTTGCAGACATGCCTTATCTGTAAAACATGTAATCAATTTATCCAGTTTCAGGTCATTTGCATATATACAGTAGAACACCTCAGATGAAAGAGTTATGTTTGAAAGATACAATATAAACAAGTAAGGGCCTAGGACAGAGTGGTGTGGGATACCCTGACTGTAACCAAGGATTTCACCTGTCCATTTGCTGTATGATACCTGCTATGTCCTATTTGTAAGCCATGCAACTATCCATCTTATCAAGAGTACATCAGTACCTAGTTGTACTAATTTATTGATCAGTGTTTTGTGTATGACCCTGTCAAATACTGAAGTTAAATCTATATAAATTTCATCACAACACAAATTTTATTTCATAGCTGTTATTATATTGTTATAGAACATCTTGTTACAGGTGATAATAGATCTGTTTTCAACATATGTATTCTGATATATGGTTTCAGGTCCCAAGCTATCCAGTTCTGACAATAGCATATCCAATATTACCTTCTCCATTATTTTTCCACAACATGAAAGTAGACTGATGGGTCTATATGACTGTGGGTATGCCCTACTCTCCTTTCCCTTAAAGACAGGTTTAATAAGCATGTGTCTCCAATCTTGAGAAATCTCCCCATATTTATATGACCTTGTGAATCATAGATATAATGGTACAGTAAGTTCTTGCTGAAGTGTTCTCAGGTCATTGCTACTAATTCCATGTCCTCCCTGTGCTTCCTTTGGATCCAGTTTCTGCAGTTCTTTTTCAATATAATCTAATTTGATTCCAGTATCTGAGGTTACTGGGATGTCACTAGGATAACTTATTACTCCTTTTGTGGAGCCAAACTGTTTTGCATAAGATTTTTATAAATATATCTATAATCTGTTGTGTCTGACAATAAATTTTAGAATCTGCACACAGTTTATCAATTTGTGTGTTTTTACACCTTCTGCATCTTATGTATCTATAACAAGGTTTCCTATTATGCTCAATATCTTTATATAAATTTTCTTCAAATTTTTCTTGATCTTGTCTCACACTATGCTTAATCTGTTTGTCCAACTTGTTTATTTCAGTTTTCAAAGTTGCAGTTCGACCTCTCTTCAATTTCTTATTTTTTTTTGTCTCTCATCTTAACCAGATATCTTTTTCTTATGAAAATATATCCCCCTGATGTTGCATGCTTAGATCCTGATGTTAAACTTTTTTTGAATTTTTACACTCAAAACAATTTCTCTTTCAAAACTTTTCACATTCCATCTGCAGTTTTCCCACTGAATACTTCACTATAGTTAGTTTTGCATAATGACTGTTTTGCTTCCATATAATCTGTAATTAACATTTTGTGCAATGGTTTAGATTTTAGATAGGCAGAATTATGTAGCAATAAATTAACCTTTATGACCCTATGATCACTGCACATCATTGGTGATAAAACTTGACGTGAAATAACAGTAATGTCTTTAGGAACGCAATGTCTAGTATGTTCCGTCCCTGGTAGTTTTTTCTACAATCTAAAGCAATTTTTGTTCCTGAATATATGTTGCGAATAATTTCCTTACTAACACAGTTGAATCAATATTATTCCAGTCTGTTTCTGGTAAATTTAAGTCCCCAACTAATATCATTCTTCCACCCTGCGTTTCATGCAAGAAATGTATGAATTCCTCTAGGTCATCTGCATTTGACTTTGGTGGTCTATACACTCCAACAATTGTTGTATGTTCCAGGGTTGTCTTTATTGTCAGTTACACAGTCTATAGTATTGGTGTTATTGAGCATGTAATAATCACAGGTCTCATAACTAATCCCTGTCATAACACCTCCACCTGATTTTTTTTGTTAGAATGTCTGTAAAAATAAAAACATTTATACCTTGACAGAACTGGTTTCTAGTCATTGTTTTTTAAACCATGTTTCAACCAAACAAGAACAACATCAATCTTGTGGGAACATAATACATTTTCCAATAAAAATGCATTATTAATGCTCCTAGCATTAACAACCATCAGAGAGGCATCAAATGTTGCTTTCTGTGAACTGTTAAATTTTTGACCTGGCAAAAATCCTGCCTAGTGTTTGTCAAATATTGCAAAATATCTGCTTCAAAAATTCTCTTCCCTGATCTTGACAAATGCATGCCATCTTGTCTGAACACGTGTGTGCCCAAAACTAGGCGTGGATGCTCTACTCATTTCCATTTTTTAAAACAGGACATTTTTCCATCTAGGTATTTACCCCAAAAAAATATTTTCATTCACAGTGACCTGACTATGCTTTCTATAGGTGATTTGTGAAAATACTGTCTTAACACCAGTACAAGCTGTACTATCTAAGAGGGCTCTCAGTTGCCTACTAACAGTCAGAGAATCCTTGCAGATGACATTATTTATACCAACATGAATAAAAACAGATCTATACTTCCTTATATTAAGGAGTTCCAAGGCTTGTCTTACATCTTCTATTTTTGCTCTTGGCAACCATAACACTGCGAACTCATAGTGGTCAAAGTTCAGATTACTATCTAAATGTGTACCAAGACCACATACCACTGGATGTACTCATAGGGGTGTGCTGTCTGTATTGTAATTAGCTTGGGTATTTAATTTCCATAAGAGATTAATTATGCTTTTGTGTTCTTGTAGTGTATTCAATGGCTCAAGCGCCAATCATTTTTGTGCATTAATGGTTTCTGCAGTATATCAGTAGTGCTTCTGGATTCAATGATTGTCTATATTTTGTAGTCATCCACAAAGCTGATAAGACAAAGACTGTCTACATTTGACTCGACTTGTGATAAGTAATGATTTAACAGGAAAGGGCCTTATACAGAACCCTGTGGTACTGCTCTGGTCACTGGCCTCTTGCTAGAGGTGAATTCAAACACTTTGACAGTGCATGTCCTGCTGGTGATCACTTTGGCTACCCACCTGGTGAAGTATGCTTTTCTGGCCCGCTGATACAGTTTATCTGTA
Organism: Protopterus annectens; assembly: GCF_019279795.1. Classification (NCBI taxonomy): domain Eukaryota; kingdom Metazoa; phylum Chordata; order Ceratodontiformes; family Protopteridae; genus Protopterus; species Protopterus annectens. The sequence goes on from NC_056731.1 coordinate 984,867,540, forward strand.
ACACCTGAGTGTGGATTTGTGTCAAATGATTGGCCAGGTCTAATTAGGCAGGATATACAGCCTTTCCCTCATCCATGCCCTTCATGACCTTCATGAAGAAGTCAATTTAACAGACATGATGTAGCCTTAACAAATCAAAATGGTTTGGGTATACAGTCAGCAGATTATCTGTGTCCTTTTTCGTAAGTTCCATGATGATTATTTTGATTGCTATACAGATGAGGTGAGTGAAGCATATGGGTCTATAATTCCCGTGGATCAGGTAATGGTCCTCTCTTGGTGAGACGGATGACTGCTGCTGTACAACCTTCTGCCAGATCATAGCCTGTCTAGAGGCTGTGGTTAAGTTCATAGGTTCATAGGTTGGTACTAGGGCCTATACAAGCCTAGCCATAACAATTCCCTGGCTATTTATTCCCACAGTATTTACTTCCCTGGACCTCTGTCTAGCAGGGCAACTGACGTGATCCCTGGGGTGAATTTCCTATCTCCCATCCAATATCAAGATACCTTTTGAAGAGGGCCAAAGAGGCGCTCTGCTTGATATGTATGGGCAGTCTATTCCAGAGTCTGGGGAGTCTCTGGGTCAGGAACCTATTCCACTAGCATGATTTGTTCATTGTGATGACAAGTTTTTTTTTTTTTTCAAGGTAGGTCATAGGTTACTACAGACTAACTGTGTTCCATTTGGCTTTAAAAGCCTAAGAGAATCAAACTCTCACCTTTAACCCTGCCCTTTATTTTTAAAGTGTAACACCTAGGCCATCCCTGGAGCGTGTGTCTCTGAGGGATTGGGATTTCTTTAAGTGTAGCATGTCCAACAGCTCTGGGTTTGACATGGCCTTGTATGTTAAGCAGAGATCGCCTCTGAGTAGACGATATGTGACAGGGTATAGGTGGAGTTTTTTTAGATGGTCAGCATTGGGCATCTGCTTTAGGCCTGTGATTCTTTTAGTGAGGTATTTCTGCAGTCTTTCCAGTTGTTACAGAAGTCTTGAGAAGCACATTCCAAATGGGGCATTGTATTCTATAATGGGTCTAATGAGGGATGAGTACAGTGGGATAACGATCTCCTTTTTTCTGGATGAAAAGCCCTTAGTGATGAGGTGTGTCACATAGAAGGATTTCCTGACTGTTGTGGCGATGTGGTTATCGAAGGTGAGACCACTGTCCATCTGTGTCCCTAAGTCTGTCATCACAGTTTTGGTGTTTAGTGTACTGCTACCTATGTGGTAATTCATGGGTACATGTTTTTTTTTCCCAAAGGGGATAACTATACATTTCTTGACAATGATCTTAAGCCCATGGCTCTGGCATCAAGCATCTGTTTCTGTAAGGCCCTTTTGTAGAATATCCACATAATTTGGGGATTCAGTAATGGCTCCCTGCTTGCAGTCATCTGTGAACTTTGTTTACCAGAGTCCCTTAGTGTTGGCCTGTACTTCAGAGAAGTAGATGCCAAACAAGAATGGTCCCAGGACTGAACCCTGAGGTATTCCACTTGTCACTTGTCTGGAGTTGGATTTGGAGTCAGCTACTTTTACAGTGTGTTCTGTCAGTAAGCCAGTTGGCAACCCATTGAGTGTTGTAGAGATTAATGACCAGCTTAGTAAGTTTATCTACGATTCCAGAGTGGGGCATGGTGTTGAAGGCCTCGGTGAGGTCCAGATAGGCTGTGTGGACCACCTTACCCTTGCCCACGGCTTTGGAGACTGATTTGATTAAGTCAATCATGTTCAGGAGACAAGATCAGCCATTCACAAACCCAAACTGCATGGGATCCAGTGTTTGAAGGTTGCCAATGTCTTTGTTTATAAGTTCCATGATAATACGTTCCATGGCCTTGCAGATCAGGCTCATAAGACTGATGGGGCGGTAGTTCCCTGGATCCAAGAAGGATCCCCCCTTGTTGAGTGGGATAATTGTAGCTGTGCACCACTCAGTGGGCATGAAACCTGAGGTGAGGCTATGATGAAACATGACACAGGTGAGGTGCCAGTTCATTTTTGTAGTTCATGTAGTACACAGACTGGGATGTCATCTGGTCCCATGGATGCTGTATTCTTAGCTTTTTTAAACTGTGGGTCTGTTATTACTGGAATTTGGCAATCTTAAGGCATTGAGATGGGCTCTTTAGGGGGTGAGAGGGGGGTGAAGTTTGCACTGAATCGATCTGCCAGGATATTGGCAATATCCTTGGGATAAGTATATTTAATGCCATTCTGTTGTAGCTCAGAGCAGATCTGAGCATTGCCATTTAGATTCTTGACGTAGCTATAGAATGCTTTGTGGGTGTCTTTGGAATCGTTGGCAATTTTATTTTCGTAACTAGCTTTGGAGGATTTTATAAGGGATCAGAGCTTCTTACTGAGGCTGGTAAGGGAGTTTTTTGCATCGTGGTATTTTCCTCTTTTCTGTAACAGTTTCTTCCTTTTGTTGTAAAGTTTGTTTATGGCAGGGGACCACCAGATTGGCTTCCTTTTTTTGGAGGAAAGCGTCTTGATTCTACTGGGGATGTCATGATTCATGCACGAGTGGATGTGCTCGTGCAGTGCCTTAGTGTAGGATTCAGCAGTCAAACTTTCAGTTCCTGTCTGCATGGGTATTATGAAGTTTGTCACTTCTGACTTGTGTAGCATGAAGTTGGATTTGGAGAAGTTTTTTATGGAGGTTTCCTTACTGGGGAGTGGGGGTGGGATGTGGATTTTAAGGGTGATTAGCCTATGGTCTGACCTGACCAACGAGGGTGTGACCATAGATGTGGAGCTTCGATTTCCCATGTTGATATTGACCAGGTCTAGTATATTGGAACCCCTGGTGGGACTAAGGATTAGTTGATCCAGGGTGTTGGAATTTATAAATTCCAAGAACCGTTGGGCAAAAGTGTTAGTACATGAGTAGTTTTCACTGTTAGTGGCAGAGTAGTTGAAATCACCCAGTACTAGGGTGTTTGGTTCTATCTTAATATTTTCCAGTATGTTCAGAAAGGTGTAGTGAGAATCTTGGGACATATTGGGGGATCTGTACCAAGATACAATTTGGATTGCAGTCTTACCTGGTGTTAGTTGCACCTGGAGAATTTCATATGCATTGTGTTGGGCAACTAGCCTGGTGTTGTGAATATCCTTAGTGAATATGGACACTCCTCCACCTTTAGTGTTTCGGTCCTGGTTTGGTGGCTGAAAAGTGTGGTAAGAGTTGTAGCCTGGTATTGCAGGGGGGTCTCCGGACCCTTGAACCAGGTGTCAGTTACTGCACAGATATTGATGTTCTCCATTTTTAGGAGTGCCTCGAGAGAGTGCATTTTGAGGTTTAGAGTTCTAGCATTTAGTAGCATTACCTTCAGATTTTGCATGCTTGTACTTGTTATGGTGGTGGTTTTGTGCTTTGAACTTTGCCTAAAAAAGGCACTATAGGGGTAACAAGAGCCTTAGCCAGTAACCTGAATCCCAGGGGTGACAGGAGCAGACCATCTCTGGCAAAGCATCATGGTCTGTGGATCATGTCATCCCAGGTAGACAGATACTGGATCCCCTTTGAATGACACCATAAGCCAATTGTTGAAGTCAATCATTTTGCCCTTATATTGTGGCATCATTCTGGGCAAAGGCAGGATGCTACTCAGGGCTAGGGTCATACCTGCCTGGGCCACATGATCCGAGATCTTTTCCATGTCTCTTTTCATGTAGTCCAGGGAGGTACATCTCAAGTCATTCATTCCAACATGGACAATGACAGAGTCATATTTGTACTTGTTGTGGAGTGACTTGAGTGCATGCGTTATGTGGCAGACCCTGGCACCTGACAGGCAACTGACTGTAATTTTCTCCTTGTTCAGCCTGGTGAGTGGGACATCAGTGTGCCGGACTATAGAGTCACCTATGACTAAAGTGTTGATACGTTGTCTTGTCTTAGGGGCTGTTGTTGGGTGGCACACTGGTGTTGTGAGCTATGTGACACTTTGTGATTGGTGTTTGCATTTCAGCTTCGGAAGTCCTTGTTGCTTGGGCAGGTTAATGTTAAGGGCCTCCAAATATGTGGGTTTAGTGTTGCTATGTGTGGGTGTTGGTGGTGTGGGTTTAGAAGGGCTATGTGTTGCTTGAGGTGTAGTGCGGATGTTAACCTACTCCTCTTGACTGTCTAGCGCAGTCTTTGGTGGGGAGAGCTTTGCTTCCAGTTTGGCTATCTAAGTGCATCTCTTGCAGGTTTTAGTGTTGGGTGGTAGGAGGAGAGGGTTGTCTTTGTACATGAAGCAATTGCTGCATTGCCCCAGTATTCCCAGATTCACCAGGTGGACAGGAGAAATCACCAGTTGCTGACCCTTTGACATGCCTGGTTTGGTGTTTTTTTTTTTTTGTAAAGTACAAGAGCTGTTTTCCCTTACCTTAGCAAGATGCTCTGCAATTATAGGCTGTTTAGTGCCTACGATTAATTTTTCCTTATTAACAGGGAGAGTTGATTGCTTGTATCAGTTTAAGACTTCCTAGTTCTTTCCAGCAGGTTTTAAAGCAAGTGCTAGTCACAGGGATGCTTAAAGGTAAGATGAAAAAAATGGTTTATCCTAAACACTGCAGTGTGCATGAGAGGGGTTCGATGTGAAAGTAGGTAACTTAAGTTTTACTTGCCTAAAGCTTTAAGTTTTAGTGGAGAGTCACTATAGTCACTAAGTAGGGAATCAACTGTGTCTGCTAGGTCAGGTATTAAGTTATCAACAAGGCAGCCTGGCATATTGTCAGGGCCCAATAATGTCTTGTTTTTAGCCATAGAGAGAACACAGATGACCTGCTCTCTTGAGAAAATAAGCTGAGTAATGTTTGCATGTATATTTTGGGTGATGTCCAGTGTGGGCAGGGAGGTGAGGTTTCATCTGAATCTGTCAGCTAGCAGATGTTCTGTTTCCTATGACTGAGTATGGGTTGTACCATCCACAAAGAGCTCTACACTTAGTTGTGTATTCCCCATATTTTGTACTTATTTAAAACATGATGTGTGACAACACCTCCAAATACAGCTGTGGGTATGCATCACATGCCACACAGTAGAGCAGTTCATGCAGTCATACAACTCTACATGTGTCTCATAATTACTTCAGTTATGCATCATATGTTTATAGGTTTTTCATTGGAAAACTGTATGTGAGGGTTCTGATATATGGACACATTACAAACAAGTTGGATGTGGTTCATGCAGAATAGTTACTGACACAAATGCTGATGGTCACACAATGTGCCTGGGGACACCTGAATAATCCTTGTGAACAGCAACACAATTGTACATACAATGAATTCCCCAAGGTTACAGTTTTTTTTTTATTTTTTTTTTAATTTATTTAACATTTGTTGACCGGGAAAGTCTGACTAGGTTCCACAGATCCTGTTTTCAGTGGAGGCCCAGGGAGAAATGCTCCAGAAGCAAGTCTTTAGAATGTGGGTGGAAACCGGAGTACCCGGAGGAAACCCACGCGAACACAGGGAGTACATGCAAACTCCGCACAGAAGGCACCCCAGCCAAGAATCAAACTAGAGAACCTCTTGCTGTGAGGTGACAGCATTAACCACTGCACCACTGCGCCTCAGTTAAACCTGAACTAGTTATATCTTTGTGTATATAACAGCATTACAATAAGAGGATTAAACAGAATGTCTGTGTCCATGTAATCAGTATGATGTTATGCTGATGTATCTCACAGTGCGTTTAATTATAGTAGATATACACATGCACACCCGTACCATATTACATGTGTCAGTGTGATGGTTGAATGAGAACTGCACAGAATGTTGATATGTTGCACTACATAAACAGATGCCTTATTTAGGCAACAATATACATAGCATCATCATATGTCAACAATTCTCAGGAGGCATATTAATACAGCTGTTATGGAAGGAAAATGTAATCAAATGGCAGCAGTGGCCATTAATACATTATCTCAAATCATAGATTGGAATACACTGTTGTAGGGCTACTGTACATCCACACCTCAACATAGCACTTGTAGATGACAGCAACATTGGCATGTGCAGTGTTCATAGGTTCATAGGACATTACTAGGCTACGGGCCAACATCACATAAAACTCTGACCATTATTATGGCATTTAAACAAAAACTGATATATCTATAGGATGGACTATAGTAAGGGTATATGTGTATGTGCTTGATTGTATTGCATGCTGCCTCTGTTCATGTGTGACATGCACCACCCGAAGATAGAATTAACAACACACAGCCAGTGGTCTGGACATGCCTTGCAGAAGGTCATAGAAGGACTCTGCTTCACCATGTGTGTATGCACCTTTGAAATGATGTCATTCTCCAGTCTTGCAGAAAGGATGTTACGTGGACAGTGAGAAAAAGGGGATGTTGCCTTCATGGGGCTATGCTAAAGATCCTCCTGATTGGGAGTCAAATGAAAAGATATTCAAAAGATCATACAATGACCGTAATATACCACCAATCACACACACTCAGCAGTTGACTGAGAAGAGATTTGAACATTAAATTTCAGTAGGTATAGAAGCTGGATTCCATACAATGTGAGGCTAACACTGCCTCATATGTCTGACTTTAACAGTGTCATGATGCACTTTATAGAGGATGCTAGCAGCACTGTAGGCTGGAAAGATGTGTGGAGGAGTGTCTGATATAGATGTGGAGTCACATCTCTGTGTAAAATTTGCTCCAAAATGTTACTTGAATGAGCAAACACTCAATCTGAATGCTATGAGTTTAGAACCCCTAAATATCTAGTTACATAAGTTGGAAAACACAGTACTTAATACAAGGTCTGCAGCACAAGTTTGACTTAAGTAGTGTCAGACTGCACTTTATAGAGCATGACATTATCAGTGTATGTTGAGAAGAGGATGTTAGTAGGAGTGTCTCACAAACTGCTCTAAAATGGTTTCTACAATGACAGCTAACTGAACACACACAAACACACACACACACACACACACACACACACACACACACACACACACACACACACACGTTGAATGCAGTGAGTTTAGTGCCCCTACCTATCTATCTACAGAACACAGTACTTAACACAAGCACCAAGACTGACTTTCATAGTGTCAGATTGCAGTATATCGCACACGACATCATCAGTATATGTTGACAAGAAGAAGTTAGGAGGGGTGTCTCACACACTGCTCTAAAATGGTCTCCACAGTGACAGCTAACTGAATACAAAGACATTGAGTAAAGTGAGATTAGAACACCTATCTACCTACCAATTTAAAGGATTGCTGCAAAACATATAGTAGCAGATTACATCATCAGTGTATGTCTGGAAGAAGATGCTGGGAGGCTAGTATGAAATGGTTGTGTAGGCATGTATGAATGCAAATGTTTTTGTTCTTCATGACACTTAATTGCTGACAGTAGCATACTGAATCATGGTCTTTTAACTATGCATACTTACACAAACAAGTTGACTGCAGTGAGATTAGAACCCCTACCTATGTAACTACACAAGCTAGAGACCACAATATTTTACACAAACACCAAAACACAAGTCTGACTTTTATATTGTTGCAGTATACTTTATAGCAGATGATATTAGTGTATGTTTGTGAGAAGATGTTGGGATGCCTGTATGAAAATGCTGTGTAGGCATGTACGATTGCAAAAATTTTTGTTCTTCATGAGACTTGATTGGTGACAGTAGGATACAGAATCATACTTTTCTGACTACACACACACACACACACACACACACACACACACACACACACACACACACACACACACACACACACACACACACACAAAGTTGACTGTAGTGAGACTAGAACATAGACACATGCACATTGTGCAGATGCTGTGGTAATGTAATGCATGTGTAAGTATTTTGGTCCCATCTTCAAAACACAGTAGCTAATGATTGCAACATCCCTAAAGTATGTTCTTGCCTTTGCATAGCTGTCTTTATTTATGGTGTCATAATCATTAGAGTGGTGTGCAAAGTGTGGATTTTGTATTTCCTGTTGTGTTTCCAATGTACAGGTATACTTTAAAAGACAGCTTCTCAAACTAGATGCAAAAAGCCATCAGGAATACATCTAGCAGAACATAGACATATTCAGTTGTTTCTCAGTATGGGTATGTACACTAAACACTTGTTGTCAAATACAGATGCAAACAGTTTTATTGATCAGCATAGATGCAACTGTATATGTAGAGTTTTCATATTTGTGAAGAGTTGCTGTCCACATTAATTCATGTTTATGACAATCTGAATATCTGTTGTTTCTCTCTTTTATAATTTCTCCATGTCTCTTGGGTTTCTAATACCATGATGGGAATGGATCCCATTCCTAAGTCAAAGTGTGATTAAAGTTCATGAAATGAGCATTGTTTCAATCTTTGATGTTAGCCAGAAGTAATCTTCATGGCACTAGCAATATGCCCAGTAATGACTCCTGCAATTCGTATGGTGTTACATGTATTGGTAACATATGTAAGAACAATTGTAAATTCTTTTTTGTAAGGCCCATTGCTCCTACTACTACTAGAACTGTCTGGGTATCCTTCTTCCACATTACCCTCATTCATGTATGCATGCAAATCCTGGTATTTTATGACTTTCTGTCTCTCTGTACATAAGGCACTACAGGCACAGGGTGTAGCAATTTCAATGATCAATGCTACTTTTGTCTTCTTTTCCTTGACTTCTATGTCTGGTTTTATCACATCTATTTTTTTAATCGTTGGCAATGGTTGATCCCATGTGATATAAAGTGCATCATTTTTTATAATGCTTTGTGGTTTATGTTTCCAGCGTTTTTCAGCTGCTTCAGTATTGTAATGTTTGCACAATTCCCATTGTAACAGTCTTGCATTATTATACCTTTCAGTATACAGTCCTTCTGCCATTAGTATATCACAACTAGCAACAAGATATGTGACTGTTTTCAGTTCTGTTTTAGAAAACCTACATTTGTCTGTTTCTCCCACATGTTCAATGCACTTTGTAAACCAACATCTATGTACTATCATGGGCCACCAATATTAACTTTTCATCTTTTAGTTTAAATTCACCTCTCCTTAACCATTCCTGCATTCAGTCCTCATCAACATGAGGTTGTTCCTAGAGTTTTCTATACTTGCAACTGTATTTATGTATTTTCTACATTTCTTGCTTTCTCATCCATTCCTTCACCTCATATTCTTTCTTTTGTTTTTTGACACATTCATTTGCTGCCTGATTCTATCTACTTATAATCTGATGTCTATTTCTGCTTGATACCAATTATCTTCTGCTTAACTAAGCAGGAAAGTCATCTTAGACTTATTCTCCTCATGTTTCAAAACTTTCATTATATTTGGGTCTTGTGAGGTCAGCAGACATGTATGCAGTCCCACGACTGCAGATCTATACATATAAATAATTTTGAGGAGGCCCATACTTCCTTCAGAATGGGGAATATATAGTCTTGGTATACACTGATTTTTTACAATTCATTTGATGAGCATGAAGTATCCTTGTTTTCCTGTCCAACCTATCCAACACCTTTTCAGGCCAATCAATCACTCCAAAACTGTAAGTTAGGACAGGAAGATCAAACTGGTGTATAGCTTGGACTTTGTTCCTAGATGTCAATGCTGTTTTTAGTATTAATTTTAATCTTCTAAAATATTTCTAAGTTTTATTCACATTTATTCATGTTTTATTGTTGATCCTTCATCAATTACCAAATATTTATGCACAACCTCTTCCTCAAGCTCTTTTATATCACATTCCTGTCCCAAACTGATGTTTTCTTGGTGCTGCATCTTTTCTACTTTAAAGGTTGCCTTTGCACATTAATAAAGACCAAGTGACATTCTTATATCATCTGAAAAAGTTTTGATCACTTGTAGTTGTGCTTTCAGTTTTTCATCTAATGAACTATACAGTTTAAATCATTTACAAAAAGAACATGGGAAGCCTTACATTTTGTTGTTTTCTGGAAGTCAAATTGTGGCCATGACCTAATCTATTAAGTAGAAAGCTTAATGGGTTAAGGGCAAGACAAAACAGCAGCAGTGAGAGAGAGTCACCCTGAAATATCCCATTTTGAGTGTTTATCCTTAGAATAATAATTTGTCCTTCATCATGGCTTAACTGCAAAGTGGTTTGCCACTGTTTTCTGGTCACTGTAAAGTAACTGATCAGTGTACAGTGTATCTTTTACATTTTTAATACATGTGGGGTACTGTCAAATGCTTTTTTATAGTCTATCCATGCCATACTTAAATTCTCCCCTTTTTACAGTTTTCCATTATGACTTTATTTAACAACAAATTATCTTTTTTTCCGTATGACTTGCTTTTGTTACCCTTTTGTTCTTTTGCCACAATTGAGTTTTCTTCTAAGGGACTATAATCCCTAGCAGCATCAATTCCAATGTATAGTTTATATTTATTTTATTTATTTGTTTATTTATTTATTTGCAATTTGATTACCGGGGAAGTCCACTGGGCTGAATTGACCCATTTTCAGTGGAGGCCCAGGGAGAAAAGCTCCAAGATGCTTTATACAATTTAGATACAAATGATAGTTAATATTAAAGATCTTATGTAGAATAGTTACTCATAAATGCATTCAGTATCATGCATAGTTAACAAATTCATTAAGCTTGAAGGTAGGGATCACACGGTTTAATTTGAGGAAAACAGATATGGGTTAGGTGTGGAAACAGTTTACATACAAACCTTTTAAGAAAATGTAAATACACTTTACATACACACATCAACAGTAGAATGCTATTTACAATATTTACAAGGTTGGGCTGTGTGAGGGTAGCTGTCAGAGGTGAGAGCTTAGAGAGAAGCTATAGAAATTGTTGAAGCTTTGATAGGCTCGTAGGCAGAACACTATGAGAGTTGTAGAGCTTGGGAGCCAGAGCAAGAACCCCCTTGGATTAGGTTGGGTGAAGGCAGGTACATTTCCATTTATGGACAGGTGTTTGAACAGTTGAGTTTTGAAGTTTTCTGAGTTTGGTATGGTTCTTAGTGTGGAGGGAAGAGAATTCCATTTTTTGCCTCGTGAGAAAGATAGGAGAAGTTGGCCAGCAGGACGTTTAGGTTTATGGATAGTAATTAAGTTCTGATTTTCAGATCTGTGAGCTCTGTTGGGTATATAAGGGGGAAGGATGTTAGTTAGAGTGGGACATTTTGTTGGGTGAAATATGAGTCTACGTGCAGCAGTGAGTTGGAGATAGTCTAGGTAGTTTGGGAATTCAAGCCAATTCAGGGATTGTAGGGTTAGGCAGTGATGGGTGGTAATTTTAAATTTAGAGGCAAATTTAGAGATATTGTTGTAGCAGTTTTCTAGTTTAGAGGTGATAGAGGAGGACATGTTGGTTAGGAGAGGGGTTCTGTATAATATGGAAGGAAGAAGATAAGTAGGCCAGAGTTTGCCTGGTAGAGTTGGAGATAAAGCGATTATTCCTGTACAGCATACCTAGCTTTTGGTGGGTTTTCTTAATATTTTGTTGAATATGAATATCAAACTTGAGGTGTTCGTCTACAGTAATGCCAAGTAGTTTGGCAGAGGGGACAACTTCTATAGGTGAGTTGGTTTGACTATAGACTCTGAAGTTGTTTTTATCATAGGAGAGGGTCTTTGTGGGAGGGAATAGTAGAATCTTTGATTTATTTGCATTGAGAGAGAGGTGGTTTTGGTGCATCCAGTTTTCAGTTGTTGAGAAGGCAGTTTGGGTTTTAGTCAGCAATTCAGAGAGGTTTGAGGCAGAGCAGACTAAGGCTGAATTGTCTGCATATTGAATGATTTTAGCATCAGAAATAGCAGTGTGAAAGTTATTGATGAAGATGTTAAAAAGCATTCGCCCGGGGATGGATCCCTGTGGTATGCCAGTTGGGGTAGGTAGGAAGGAAGAGATGGAGTTCTTCCATTTGACTGCCTGTGATCTGTCTGATAGATAGCTGGAGAACCAGGATAAAGCATTATGTGAGAGATTAAGGTTTGAGAGATGACAGAGAAGGTGCTTGTGGGAAGCAGTATCAAAGGCTTTAGACAGATCGAGTAAAACAGTAGAAACTAAGTGGCCTGAATCTCAAGCTTGATTGACAGTTTCTAGGAAAGCGAGTAGAGCAGTTATTATGCTTTGGCCTGGATGGAAGCCATGATGGGTAGGAGTGAGAAGGTTGTTTTTGGTCAGAAAAGGCATAAGTTGGAGGTGGATGCATTTTTCTAGGATTTTGGAGATTGGTGAGAGCAAAGCAATGGGGTGAATGTTTGAGATGCTGGTATTTTTGCCTCCTTTATGAAGTGGAAGAATATAAGCTGAACGCCAGAGTCTGGGGATGTATGATTCTTTTATGGATCGGTTGATAATGATGCTGATTGGGAGTGCAATGCAATCAGCAGTACATTTTAGGAAGGAAGGGGGAATATTGTCGGGAGCGTTAGAGCAAGGTTTAAGTTTGGACAAAAGTTTTTTTATAAAGTTAGTGGAGATGGGTTTGAGTTCAAACAGATGAGGTGAGTTAGAAGGGGGAGAGTGTAGAGCAGTTGGGTTATTATTGGGAAATGTCTTGATGAGGGTAGTAATAGTGTCCATGAAAAATGAATTAAATTCAGAACCTAGTTCGAGATCAGATTTACTTGGCTCAGGACAGAGATTATTCTTGGAGCCTGGATTGAGGAGTGAGTTTACTGAGTTCCAGAATTTTTGGGGGGATTTATTGTTATTGGACTGAAGTTTGATATAGTAGGATTTTATATCTTTGGTGATTAGTCGTTTTACACAGTTGCAGAGATGTTTATATTGGAGCAATTTATTGTCCAGTTTATTGTTTTGGTAAAGCTTCCATAGTTTGTCTCTGTGGTGCATAATCTCTTTTGTCTCTTTGGATAGCCAAGGAGCAGTTTTAAGTTTTATCCTTTTGTTTCTTAGCGGGGCTAGTGAGTTTAAAATATCAAGGAAGACAGAGTTGAAGTATTCTATAGCCTTGTCAAGAGGAAGGATGTTTAGAATTTGCAAATTCATTTGTTTGAAAGTATTTGAGAAAATAGTTGGGTTGAAGCTACTGAGGTTATGAGTTTGAATGTACTGATGCTGGTGTGGGGAGGAACTAGTTGAGTGATGCATGAAGGCTGGGAGATGGTCGTTAAAGGTATCAGGAATTGGGCCAGAATTGATTATTTTATTTGGATGTGAGACTAGGATTCAATCTATAGTTGATCCGGGAGGGTTTATTTTGCTAGGTCGAGTGATGGAGAGGATTATTTGAGTGATGTTATAGAGGTTAATGGATAGGGAGGGAGAGGGGCAATTGATTTTATTCCAGTCAATATATGTCATCAGAAGGCAAGTTATCGGTCTATAATTTTTAGGCTAGCTTGCAGGCTCGTTCTTATGTAAAGGCATTGTTTTTCTTTTTGTTAACCAGATTGGTGTCTGTCTGGGGTTCGCATACAAATAGTTCTTACTCATGGCTAAATCTTCATGTAAAGATGTTAATACTTTTAGACAGAAGTTAGGTAATGCATCTGGGCCATCCAGTTAAGAGCTTTCTTGTTAACTTTGTTTCAATCTCTCTGGTTATTACTTCATCGCATTTTATATCCTGTACATTTGAACTTCTTATTCTTTTGTTTTCCTTCTTCTATTTATTTACCATATGTGTTATGTTACACAGGATCTTCATAGATACTTCTCCAAAATGTATCTATTTCTTCTTTTTTGGTGGTGTTTCAATTCCTTTTGCCTTCTTTCCCAACGCTCTATAAACCTTTTTGTTTCCTCAATAAATTGCTTATTTTCTACTTTTCCTTTATATTTATCTGCATATCTTCTACGTTTTTCTGTCTGTGCTGACTTTTCTAGTTTATTATTTTCTATAGTGCACAGTAGATCCTGAGCTGTTCTGATACTGTACATTGCTTTTATCATGTCTAGCTTTCTGAGTATATTTGATGATCTGTTCCCTCTTCTATACTCTTCTAACAGTGACACCTCTTGTCTTAATTGCTTTACAGTAGTCTCTGTTCAATACTTCCACAATGGAATTTGATTTCTCCCCTTCCTTTCCCTTACTGGCCTGTGTTTTTGTTGTAAGATTTTATCTGTTAGTAATTTAGCTGCAAAGTAATATATCCTACTTATTTCTGTTATATTGCATGAGTCTGTATGAACACTCCTAATTATTCTGTTCATTTGTTTTATCAAATTTCTAACTTTTTGGGTTTTATTGACTTTCTGTAATCTATTTCTTTCATTGATCTTAATATGTCAGTCCATTTCTATTAAATCAAACAACTCTTCTCTTAGATTATTTTCTTGTAAACTGAGGGCACATTCTTTGCTCTCCATTTCCTGCAGGCATTCTGTAAAAAGTTCCACAGCATCTTCCTGTGCCACATTCTCTTCAATTTCTTCCTGTGCCATCTGTTGCCCTTTCATATGGGAATTCACTGGCCTATCACGCCACAATACTGACTTTGTCTGGGTTACCTGTTCCTTCCCTTGCTGTATACCTCCAACTGAACTTTTGTACTGATTTCCTATGGAAAGTTCCAAAGTGTCCTCATATGGCAATTGATCAGATGTTTCCTGCTCCACTGGTTTCTCCTTAATTTGATGATCCCTTGGTCTTTGCTGCTGTGATGCTATCAAAGTTAGAGTTTCTACACTAATCATACCTCTCAACTTCTTAGAGCAAGAAATCTGGACAAAGCCATATAAATGGTGGGACAAAGGCCCAAAAATAGGGACAATTTTTAAATACTGTTGTTACAAGCTTATAAAGTAGATAGAATAACAGGTTTTTCGTTAGCATGAATTTTTATGCAGGATATGAAGTCTGAAACTAAAATGTCTGTCATTACTTTCTGACTTAAACCATCAATGATTTGCCAATGATTTGCTAGAAAACCACAGTTTTATGAAAAATGTACCTAAAATATGAGGCATAAATCTGGTTATTCTGCAAAAATTTATACAGTTGAGAGGTATGCACAAAATCCTTCACTTCACCGGTAATCTATAACCTCAATTTCTATTTTTTTAACTTCAGCGTTACTAATCCTCTTTTCTACTTTTCCTCATTGTTTTCTTATATTTTTTATTGTAAAATGTTCCGTGTCCATATTCCTTTGCCTGTATTTCTCTTCAAATATCTTTGGTGCTGTTCTTTTGTATTGATTAGTTTTACTTTCTCCTTTGCATAAATATTGCACCATATTAAATCTTTTTCTCTTTCCTATGTCCATATGTCTTCTTCAGATGTCTCCTGCCCCTCCTGTTTCTTCTTACTTGGGGGACTCGCTTTTCATCATGCTGTGACATAACCTCTGTTAGACTTTCTACACTAAATCAGTGAATTCACAGGTATTCCATAACTTCAGCTTTTTTATAACTTCTGCTGTAATTAAATAATTGTATGTCATAATTTTTGCACATCTGAAGAGTACTGACAACAGTGAGGTACTGTATAAAAGAAACACTACTCAACTGATTTTTATTAAAAGTTTACCTACAAATTTGCATGTTTATACATTCAGCAGTCTAAAGAACTGTATATGATGTTATTAGTGCCTTTATTCTACATTAACTGTGTGTTTTCTTAGTACAGTGAGTTCAAGCAGTATTGTATGGTGGTAATCACACCATGCCATAGGACGTGAAGAGCCATTCACCATCCTTCGGAACTGGTGCTTGATGCTAAACTCTGCTCAAATGTAGAGGACAAAAAGTGAAGGGCTTCACTGGGGATTCATTATTTATGTGTGTGGTGTGTGATTCTCTTTTTTGACCAGATTAATGGTATGAAAATGGGGTGGATAGGAAAGTGGTAAAATGGGGGACAGGCATGAAGAAGAACAAAGGGGAAAGCAGTATAGGAGTGTGCAGGAGGGAGTTAGGAAAGAAGCATAGCTATCCACTTCTTCAGCAGTGAAAAATGTACATGGATAGAATATTGCATGAATTTAGACTGTCACTTCAACAAAGATGGGTGACAATAATGCAGTAATATTGTATGGTCAATTAGACAGACTCAAGTGTGTTGAGAAGACATATGCAAAGTGGAGAGCTCTGTATGGGATATATATATATAGCTGCAGACAAACAAGATAAAAAGACAAGAGGCAGGGATTGTGAGGGACACAACAGGTTGAGGGATACAATGATTGGGACTAGGGACAGGACATCACAATCCTATGTCTGTCAAGCATGGAGAAGTGAGAATGTAATCCATACTCTCAGAACTGGCATCACCATCCCCTTCCTGAGCTTGCTCTCCACCCAGCTGAGAAGTGCACTAATGGTACTTTCCATGACCTCACACACCATGCCTGGCAACTCCTGGTGGGTGAAAAAATCACCAGCTTCAGCAATCCTCCCGGAGGGTACTACTGTTCCAGCTGCCAGGGTAATGCTACCTGATCTGGATGGCACAGGTAGTAAAGGGACTGCTGAGGCAGTACTGCCAGGTTGGGTCCCAGATGTGTTGGGCATTAGTGTGGCAGCCATTGGAGGGTGGCAGGCTGAGCCGCACTTGTTAGCCTACCTTCCTGTGCTAAAACTTATTTTGTTAGTTGTCAGAAACTGATGACATCAGAATGTTGTAAACACTCATATAAAAATAAAAAAGAGATAAGGGGTGGGTAAGAGAGAGAAAAAAAGATAATTAGAACCATCATATGTCACATACAATAAATTAGTACAATATAAATAATAAATTTACTTTTTACATGAACTATACTTTTTAACAACTGCAAACTATGACTGATAATTGTTTCAAGTAATCTTTACAATATATATAATTTATATTGCGCATATGCTTTATCAAATAATGCAGATTAAGTTAACAGCATGGCATGTATGCCAGTTTTAGTGAAATTATTACATAATGTTTTTTAATTATTTTACAGTGCATTTGTTATCTGTAGGATTTGAATCCAGAACATCTGACTGCACTATTACAAATGATTCCTACAGTTGGCTTGAGCTACAGACTGAAGCATGCATACTTGATTATACAGTTAAGATATGCATGTTTAAGTTGCTACTAATGTATAGAAGAGCAATACTTTTGATAAAATAATATTATTTTGGGCTCCATACATAGCCCTTGCTTCTCTAAATCCTTCCAAATACTCAGTATGGACATTCCTTTTCATTGCAATCTCCTGGTTGGCTGTAAAAGACAAAGGGGAAAACAAGAGAAGAGCATTATGCATACCAGCCATGGCTATATCCAGCTTTTTATATTCATACCACACCTTTTGGCCACCTAACCTGGACCAAAACACTAAAGGTGAAGGCATGTCCATATTCATTAAGGATATCCACACCTCCAGATTAGTTGCTCAGCATAATGCATCCGAGATTATCCAAGTGCAACTAACTCTGTGCAATCCAAATTGTAGCTTGCTACAGATCCCCCACCATGCCCCAGAATTCCCACTCCTCATTTCTTGATACACTGGAAAATATTAGGGTATAACCCAACACCCTAATAATGGGTGATTTCAACTACCCCACCATTAAATGGGAAAACTACTCATGTACCAAATCTTTTGCTAAACGTTTTCTGGAATTCATAAATTCCAATGCCTTGGATCAACTTATCCGCACCCCCACCAGGGGCAGCAATATCCTAGACCTGGTCATTACCAACATGGGCAACTGGTGTTTCACACCAGAGGTCAATTCCTCATTGGTCAGATCTGACCACAAGCTAATCACTCTAGACATCCACTTCCTGTTCCCACCCCCCATTAGGAAACCACCATAAAAAATTTCTCCAAAGCCAACTTCACGCTTCCTAAGACACCCATGCAGACGGACAATAGAGGTACAACTGTTGAATCCTACACAAATGCACTTTATAAGCACTTACACAAGTGCATGGAACATGCTATCCCTAACAGAACCAAGATGCTATCCTCCAAAAAAAAGGAAGCCAATCTGGTGGTCCCCTGCCATAAACAAACTCTACAACAGAAGAAAGAAACTGTTGCAAAAAAGAGTAAAATCCGATGATTGTAGGAACTCCCTGGTCAGCCTCAGTAAGAAGCTGAGATCCCTCATAAAATCCTCCAAAGCTAGTTATGAAAACAAAATTGCCACTGATTCTAGAGACAACCACAAAGCATTCTATAGCTATGCCAAGAATCAAAGTGGCAACACTAGATTTGCTCTGAGTTATAGCACAATGGCACTAAATATACAGAACTAACTGATATTGCCAACATCCTGGCAGATATGTTCAGTGATAACTTTACCCCCCTCTCACCCCATAAAGGATGCATCTCTATACCGGAAGAATGCAAAGTTCCTGTAATCATAACTGCACAGGTAAAAACCACACTCTCCAAAGCCAAGAACACAGTATCCATGGGACCTGACAACATCACAGGCTGTGTTCTACACCAACTACAGAACAAACTGGCACCCCACCTAAGTACCATGTTCAAACATAGCTTCACTTCAGGCTTTGTGCCCACTGAATGGCACACAGCAATGGTTATTACACTCCACAAAGGGGCAACCACCACAGACCGCAGGAACTACTGCCCCATTAGCCTGATGAGCCTGGTCTGCAAGGCCATGGACTGTATCATCATGGAACTTATAACCAAAGGCATTAGTAATCTCCAAACTCTGGACCCCACCCAGTCTGGGTTTGTAAAAGGCAGATCATGTCTCCTAAACCTGATAGACTTCTTTGAAGCAGTCACCAAAGCCATAGACGAGGGTACGGTGATTAACACCGCCTGTCTAGATCTCACCAAAGTTTTCAACACCATCCCCCACTCTGGATTTACAGATAAAGTCACAAAACAAGGTATAAATCCATATGGCACAAGATGGGTTGCCAACTGGCTCACTGACAGAACCCACACTGTGAAAGTAGCAGACTCCAAATCTGACTTCAGACTAGTGGCAAGTGCAGTACCACATGGTTCAGTCCTGAGTCCTCTCCTGTTTGGTATCTACCTCTTTGAACTACAGGCTAACACAGAAGGTCTTTGGCTAATGAAGTTTGCATATGACTACAAACTAGGAGCCATAATCAAAACTCCTAATGATGTGGACATCCTACAAAAGGGTCTCACTGAGACAGATGCCTGGTGTCAAAGCCATGGCCTCAAGCTCAATGCCAAAAAGTACATTGTCATCCCCTTTGGTAAATACTCTGTACCCATGAACTACCACATAGGCAGTAGTCTACTTAACACTCATCACTCATTAGACCCATAATAGAGTACAACGCCCCTTTTGGTATGTACCTCACAAGACATCTACAGCAACTGAAATGGCCGTAGAAATACCTCACAAAGAGGATTACCAGCCTCAATCAGATCTATGCAGAACGTCTCAAAAAACACCAGCTTTTCTCCATTGCATATCATCTACTTGGAGGCAATCTCTGCCTAACTTACAAAGCTATGTCAAACCCATAGCTGTTGGACATGCTCCACTTAAAGAAATCCTAATCCCTCTGAGCAACACACTCTGGGGACCTAAACCTTGCCACCACAATAAACAAAACATGCTGGAGGGATAGATTCCTGTCCCAGAGACTTCCCACACTCTGGAACAAATTACCTATCTATATCAAACAAAGCTCCTCATTAGCACTCTTCAAGAAAAATCTTGATGATTGGATGGGAAATATGAAATTTACCCCAGAGATCACTTCTGTGGCTCTGCTCAACAGTGGCACAGGAAAATCATTTTCTTGGGTGGTGAAAGTCAGTGTACCTTTTTGGCTAGGCTTATATAGGCCCTAGGCCCAATAGCCTAGTACCTACCTATGAATCTGTTGACCTATATAATTTAAAGTATCTTTAGCTGTATGGTTAGACAACTGTGGGATGTCAGCAGTCCTAAAGGTCATCCAGCCACTGGCTGAGTTGTTCCTGCTTGTACCTTTCGAGGTCAGTGAAGTGGTGCCTGCATTGATTTCCATTGAGTGGAATGAGAGTCGCACTGTAGACAGCCTTGGCCAGACTATTCCAAGCCCCTGATTTGTATTGAGACCTTGTATAATCCCCCTGCAATAGCCTATGTCTGTGTCACCTTGCAAGGAGTCCAATGAATATTCTGGACTCCTCTATACCCCATCTTTGAACACTAAATTGGGCATCTTTCCTTCTAGCTCATTCCATGTCCATACAGGTCAAACAGCAACAGTTAGAGTGTTTTCCCACCAACTTGTGTAATCATGTTTAAGGCTACTGTGCAAACTAGAGCAGTGAGCCAACAATGTTTGCACAATGTTAAGCGGTGAGCAGAAATGCCAAACAGAGATGAAGGCAGTTTATCAAATAAGAAGGATAATGTGACAGGTGGCATTAGTTTTTGGTCTGGATGCTGCTATACTTGTTAGTTAATTTAACTTTGCAGATGTGTATTGGAGTATAAATGTTATGACCTGACACATTTTTGTGTGGCTTTGAACACTGTTCAAAGAAATGTGTACAGTGTGTTATTCAAACCTATGCAAAATAGACTAAACATATTCTTACCCATAGGTATTTTTTCATCCTTGTCACAGAAGAAGTGCTTATTAAACATGCTCAGTAATTATATGGACACATGAAAGAGTGAGCGGATGACCATGCATGTGTTTGACCTAACAAAGTCCTGATTTACACATTCATGTGTATTTGACTATCATTGAATTATGAACTCCATCCTATGGCAGAAAAGACACTTTATGTAAAGAAACATAATTGCCGGTATACCCTGGGTCACACATATAATTCATATGATCTCCAGTACTATGTATAGTTATTATTTATAATTATCTTTACATTGTTCTTTAGTTTTTAAAATTGACTAGATAAGCAGGAATAAAGTTTGGAGTGTACTAAGTTATAACCCTGGCTCACCTATATTGTAGATATTGACTTATAGCAGTTACCTCAGCAAAAACTGAGCAACAGGTATAATTTTTACAGTCATTACTGTGCAAAGTGATCATTGTAGCTGAGACCTTGTTTGTCAGACCTGATTATTAGTTACACATACACGTTACAGAGTTGAGTGTTTCACCATGTATGTTTATGACATGAAAGTTTAGAAAATAAATATTTAATTGTACAACCATTATTCTACTGATACCCAGAGTTACACATTTAATATGTATGATACCATGTGTATGTTCAATGCCCCTGCTATATATAATTATTTCTATGTGTAATTATTTTTCTATTGTGAATTTTTATATAAAGTGGAACAGCAGTGATAACATTTCTGATTTTGCTGGATTAGAACCCATACTCACCTATATTGTAGCCCTTAACTTACACCTGCTGCCACATGAACAACTAGGCAGTTGCTGTTGATTGTCACATTTGTTGCTATGTATGCCTGCTGACTGCCACGCAATGCCACTTTGTGTGTTTGTGCAGTGGAAGACTACACATGATACAATATATCCTTTTTGAAACTGACAGGTGTCTGCTTATTGTGTGCAGGTGTTGCAGAACTTGTTGACCATCACCCAGCCCTACTTAGTGTGTTTGTGTGATGGAAGGCAAAAGATGTAACCATGTATCTTTTATAAAACTGACAATGTCTGATTGTTGTCTCAGCCAATAAACCATGTTTGCTCAGAGGTGAGCAATGCACAATTGAGATTAGCAAAGCTCGACATGCATTATAATTGTAAAAAGTGTTTATTACTTTTCATCACTAAAAGATAAATGTGGGACTTCAACCTTGATCTACATATACTATGTGGTGTGTGATTCATCATGTTTATTAGCTATGCTACACACCCTCTTGAAGAATAGCTTTAATTTATACTATCTTTATTATATAAGCAATTTCTATTAATTTTTATTTATTCTGCCTTTTCACTGTATTTGAACTAAGCCATGCATTGTGCAAATATTTATATTAAAAAAAAAAAAAAAAAAAAAAGGAAACATAAACTACTCTGAAATTGAACTGTCAGACTAAAGATCCTACAAAGCAAATTAATGCTGTCTTATCTTTATTTGCCACGAAAAGAGCTATGCAGTGGGAATCCATATCATTATGTATACAGTACAAGAAAGTCCTATTTCCTCTACAATATTATATATTATAAAGACATACAACACTTGTACACTGTCAGCTGTTTGCACATGTGCTGCTTACATATTTAGTTCAATGAATGATCACACAACCACTTATGGGCATTGTTTGCACCAGTGCAGCTCTGTTTTCTCTTTCTATTGTGTTCATTCTTCTCTTAACTGTGCTGCACTCTCAAACATGCATTCTATAGGTCATTTTGTATCACTGTCCTTAAAATGTAGGATAATATTACATGACAGTAAAATACAGTTTTCATTAAAGAAAGGAGAGTTTGGCTATTAGTGAACAAAAACTGAGGATTGTGTGCTGTTCTTTTTCATACAAAAGCTTGCTAGAATTACTTCTACACTTTGTAAGTGTATCTTGGGTGACACACCTACTGTATGTAAGGGAGTCTGAAATCTTGTTGTGTCTATTTTCCCTACCAGTAATCATTCACACAGGCAGTCCTTTAACAATGCTGAGGTACTGTCTACATTATGTTTACATTTGTGACATGAAGTCAAAAGTTTGAGATTCAGCATTTCTAATGAGTTCACACCTCATTTTGCATCTTCACCATGCTCAGAGGCCTAAATCTACATCATAAGAAGTTAACAGTGTAGATAGGAAACTTGAAGATGGTGGGACTTGTGTATTTGGAGAACACAGAGGATTGATATTACTTTTGATTTATCTGTACAGAAGGCCTCTGAAGGCTTCTGCTAAGAAGTATTATTGTATTTTTCAAGTATATGCTAGATTTGTTATGGAAAACGTATATATATATATATATATATATATATATATATATATATATATATATATAGATATATATGCATTAGAAATGAAAAAGTATATATATATATATATATATATATATATACACACACACACACACACACACACACACACACACACACACACACACACACACACATTAGAAATTAAACTTTTATCTCTCTGCACTTCTTATAGTTAACTGTTGCCATAGGCATTTTTTACATTTATTGACTTTCACAGATAAACAACCTTATTAACTGTCATCACAGTGTTATTGTTAAAACTGTTTATCTTACAGTCTTCTGTTTTATTTCATGGAAATGTAAATTACTATATTGTCAACGACACAGGGCTGTTATGCTTCTAAGATGGCCCATAGACACTACGAGGGGAGTGCTGGGCACAAAGAGAGGTGACTAGCAATCATATACAATTACTTTTGTGTTATAAATGTGTACATATGTTGTGAGAATTGTGTTGAAAGCATTTATAACAACTGAATTATGTGGTTTTCCTTGGATTGTACAAACTTTAATTTTTCTATTGTTTTGGGAGGGGGGGAGCAAAGTGTTATTTTTGTGCTGCCATAGCAAAGATAGAGTTTCAAGAGTTTTGCTCTTGCAGTTGAGTAGTCATCCTGGTATATGCAGTACTCCATTGGTATTACTTGTTTTGGACCAAACATTGGTTTGTTTGTGAGTATGATATGGTACAAACACAACAGCCTAAAATCACACACCTTCTCCTTAGTTACATTATCAAGTAATAGTATGCAAGGACATGTCATTCATTTATGTTCTTAGACATTCATTTTCCTATTCCATGCCCAGCACTTACCTTGATAGTCCAGCAGTTACAAGTGGTTTACTTTGGGGATGAGCCTGTGTGATGCTAGTAGTACACAGCCATTACATGTGTAAGCAAAGGTTGTGAGTGTTGCCTGGTATCAGTGTTTCAGTGTATATGTGGACAGGATGAAGGTTTTACCCTATTAGGTGGTGAGAATGTGTGCTATGCACTGCCTCTTGGCCAGGGTGAGGGCATATTGTGCACACCTACTTCTGCCTACACTCACAGTAGCTGGTGGTTCCCCCTCTGAATCCTCACCTGTGTGTGGCTGTAGTGGCCTTGCCATTGATGGTAGGATGTGTGCCCCTTCCCCTTGTTGATCCTGCTGAAGCTACTTTCTCAGGATGATGTTGTGTAGCATGGCACAGTGAAAATTTCAGCACAAGTACTGGTATTATACTACAGGGTTCCCCGGATGTATCTAGGCACTGAAACCATGACTTCAACAGCCCAAACACAAGCTGTATGATATTTCTTGTTTGGCTGTGTGCTTCATTATAGTGTTCTTGGTTGGTCTGTGTGCATTTCTGATGGGCGTCATCAGCCACAGCTTGAGTGCATAGCCTGCATCCCACAGTAAATGACTTTGTGGGATATCCCCACAAAAAATTTGAAAATCTCTGATAGAGTTAAGAATTATGCCAGATATGGGAATCATGGTAGCTGCTGGGGTTGCCATCAAATGCATTCAAAATGATTCCCTTAGTTTTACACATGACCTGGCAGTTAATGGAGTGGAAGCCCTTTCAGTTTATGTACAGCCTTCCCTGTTCCCAAGGTCGTGCTTTGATCTCAATGTGTATGAAGTCTATGGCACCCAAGACATCAGGATACTGTGCTACAAGGTACAACTTCTACATAGTTGCAGTTCTGTTCTTGGAGGTATGGGGAAAATGTATGTAGTCACTGGAATGCTGTAACATAACATTCAGGAATTGTTGTAGGATCATAGATGCTAATGCCTGCGACACCTCCAGCATGTCCCCTGATGGTCTCTGGAAGGTTCTTGTAGCTAACTTCTAAGTGCTACACATACCTTAGTCTCCACAGGTATTGTTCCTCTTGAATTGTCCTTGCTCTCAGTTGAGGGTGACAGAGGTTGCAGAGTTCCTGTAGTGTGTCTCTATTCACCCTGTACTGCTGTACTATTTCCACCTCATGTAGGCCATGAAAAGTTAAAAACCCTTCTCCTTCTTAGCCAATGTCTATTGGTAACAGAAGCAGCATAGACTTGGACCTGTTGTATATGCACATGCAGAAGAGCAACAGCAGCTCCTGACATTCATTTTGTGTAGAGTAGCTTTTGTGGCTATAATCCAATAGGTTTTGGAATTCAAGGTCAAAACCTGCACTGTGTACATAATTGCTTTTATAGCTTGCTGAATAGCTACTCCATCTTGGATTAGTTGTTTAGTGTATAATTCAGCTGCTTATGCTGTAGTAAGCATGCCACAATGTTTACTGTGTTTACACATCTCTAAACACCATGTAGAGCCATTTACTGAATACAAATCATAGCACTACCATCTGCACAGGTTTTAGCAAGCCATGTAGCCTTTATTAAATCCAGCCCCTAGTTTATCTGACTTTTGTAAGGGAAACTTCAATTATATTTGCTTTGTGAACATTTTCTAAATCTAAAATAATAGATTTAAGGCAAAAAAGTTTGCAGAGCACTGGGATTTTAATGCTTGATAACATTAAAACATATATGACTGCACTTTGGTGCAAATACTTTATATGAAATTCTCTGGTGCACTGCAGTTAATAACAGATTTCACATTGGAAATAATCATACAGGCAGTTCAGCTATTCAAGCAGGTTATACATCAAGTTATAATCAAAGTGAAATCAGGAAAACTGTATAGGAAGTTTCACAGGCATACCAGATGCCTGCAGAAGTCTAGGAGAAGATGAACAATGCAACTGGAAAAGATGCACATGAAAATAAGGTGGCAAGCAGTAAACATGGTAAAATTTATTGTACGTATGAAAGTTGCTCTACTTTTACACTCCCATGTAGAAGCATCATAAAATTAGACATTTGGTATCACAGTAACTTAGCAAATGAAGTGATGGAACAAGTTGAATAACTACCATATTTGCTTGCTCAGTGAGTAAACCAGCCAGAAATGTACAATAATGGGATTGTATCTTCTTGTCGAGGCCATGTGTTAAGGGTGATGCATACACAGATGCCATAGCAATAAAGGAAAACACTTTCCTTGCTTTTTCAGGAAAAGATATTCAAGCCCTGTAGTATAATTCTGAACAACTCTATCGTCACAAATTGTTAGAGGCATTTCCAAGACAGTTAAGATTATAAAGGGAAACATATTTTTTCACAATATGCGTCATCTGTGGTACAAGACTGGCTTATCAGTAAGCCCAGGTGTCCTTCAGCTGGACTAGGGCAGAGTATATTCCCCCATTGATATACGGCTGCCACTGGTTCACAAACCTACAGTATTTATAGCAATGTCTCGAAGAAATCTGGACTCACCAAAACAGCCATTTGTCTGTGACCATATAGGTAGGGTCCTGTGTTTGCCAGGTGGTTGAATAGTCAATTAGTAGTCATTCTTCTTCTTACCTAGTTTGTTGTTTTAGGAAAGTTGTTTTTGCCTTTAAGTAGGCAGTCCAAGTTAAAAAAGTATGGAAGAAGCATGTTGGATATTTTGTTATCTAATTCCTTGCAAAGCCTTGTTGCAGATGTAACTATTGCTAAGCTGGTATGAGGTTTAAGCACATTGTTCCAGCGGGGTTACAGTATTGGTATATGCTTAGTGAATTTCTCTGTAGGAAGGGAGATTCTCTTTGTTACTGGTAACCAAACCTCTCAACCTGGAAACATCAAAAACCTGGACAAGGGCCATGAAAAATAGGTACAAATCTGTACACTGATTAGCAAAAAATTTGCATACATAATTACAGAACCCCTCCCA
The DNA here is from genome assembly GCF_019279795.1 of Protopterus annectens. Classification (NCBI taxonomy): domain Eukaryota; kingdom Metazoa; phylum Chordata; order Ceratodontiformes; family Protopteridae; genus Protopterus; species Protopterus annectens. Next base: position 984,894,152 of record NC_056731.1, read on the forward strand.
CTCCAATGGGATTGTGGGATAACAGTTTTCAAATGCAAACTGAAGAACAGACAACCAAAATATGGCACCAGCGTCCCCCTGCAGCCATTCCAATGTCCCATTACCTGGCTCTTTCACCCCAGTTACCATAAACCCTAATGTGCATACTGCTTTACTTCTACAATGAATATTTGGAGTTTATATTTACATTTTATAGCACAATGCAGAAACAGTAATAGACATCTGCTAAACAAAGCAATACTGTCTCACAATGAAATTAGACTGACTGCTGTTTCAGCTTTAAAGAACGACTGCCCTTAGCTCAACAGAGAATGCATTTGCAGGCAAAGTAAAACAGCTGCAGAGACTCTCTGCCAGTTTCTCTCACTCTCACACATTCAGTTCTCAGCACACAACCAAACTGCTTTCAGTTTAAGCAAATTAATTACCCTTAGTATTAGCTTCAGAATTACTGCCAGACTACCATGTTTCAGGTTTCAGCAAGCAAGCAAAGTTAAACAAGCTTAACAGAATTAATTTTAACAGAAAACAAAGTTAGCACACACTTTTAAAAATCACTGCATCAGTACTCAGTATAAAATACTGTTGCACAATGTCACATATTCCTCATGTACAAAAAAGGAAACATGGCTGGACTGAAAAAAAGTTAGTGCAATATGCTTTGCAAAACAAAATACTGAAAGGTGCAGATGGTAGAAGACCCAAACACCAAACAAGGCACATGGACAAAATGAATGGGGGGAGGTTCTGGAATTTAGTGTTCTTTCCACCTAAATAACACAATGACCAATGCCACTCATGTCAACCAAGAGTGCATTAGCTCAGGTGTAGTTGGAACTACTTCCCACACTATAACCATTAGTTGTACAGGTCACTAACAAGTTGCACATGTATCTCAGTTACTCAACTCCACTCCACTCAAGAGGTGAAGTTCACCACATTTCAAGTTGGTATTTATTATACCCCAAAAAAATTTTGGCTGTTATGACACCATCCCCTGAACTACATGGCACCAAATAAGTGGACTGCTCATCTAGTGCAAAGGGTTGATATAAATGCATTCCCTTGCTATTAACACAAACTGTACGTGATGTGTCCTTAATAGAAACATTTCTGTAAAAATAGGACACCCAGACCCTAGGCACACAAAGATGCGATATGCACAGATGGGCTAATACTGCGCCAAGCTTACATATAATCACAGAATGTCAAACAATGATCATAGTGTTGGGAGTGGGGCAACATCTTCACAGACATCCACCCTGTATAACCAGGCTTTCTTCTCATATGGCCCTATCCACACGTCCACCACTTCATACACAGGGACTTTCAGTAAAGAGAACTTTTTTTTTCATTTAATTAAAAGTCCACATGCACCACCAATTAAAACACAAACAAGGACATCTTGTAGCATAGCAGTATGGTAGAATCTGAAACTGCATCATTCTAAATAAATTACAGCATAGCCATATGAACAGTGAGATGCAATGTTTCAAACATAGATGGCACCAGCAGTTGATTAAGTGCTGTTTTACAAATGTACTTCCACGTTTTTACACAATTAATTTTGCTGTTGAGTGAGATTTTGATAGTATTACTACTTTGGCATAAACTACAGTCTGCAGCACTTCCACAACTACAACGTGATAAAAACTATTGCAGACTTTAATACCACAACAGTAAGTTTACATATGTTTTTCAATCTGCAATCATTTCCATGATGTGACCCCAACCCAGCATTGCACATTAGCAAAATAAGACTTACAAATGACAGCTGTCAAGGATGAAGGCTTAAGTTGGAATGCTGCCACATTAAAATGAAATTTAACTTGAAAGTAAAACAGCACTTAAACACGAAATATTCCATCACTATAAAGTACAACTTACACCTAAAAATACTGAGTGTTATATTAACTACTTATTAAAACTGACGTTCAACACTTCTGAGGTGTAAAAATACTTCAGCACTCTTCAATAACTGTTGAAGCCAGAGAAGAATACAACTTTATTTTAACAAGTGCAAAACCTGGACTTAATTGGAGTGCATGCCTGAAAGTAGGTGCAAAACATGCTTGAATGAAGAAGAAATCCCTGAGACTGGGTGAAGCATCCTCATCCTGCTTGAAAATGAGTGTTAACTCAAAAGTAGGAACTACATTAGAATCGTAATTTATCAAGCTTTTTGCACATGTTCTCAATTTCAAAGTTTGCATACAGGCTACAACCCCTTATACCACAAGGCTCAGTGGAGGCAAGCCACAGCACATCTCGTCACGTGTAATTCTTCTGGTAAGTTTTTCTGGGACCAAAACCTCTGAACAGAGCTACACACAAAACATATTCTTTTTCTCCAAGGTTAGGCATCTGATGAGTCACACACGCACACACACACACACACACACACACACACACACACACACACACACACACACACACACACACCCCTACCTAAGCAGCGTTTACCTGAAATAAATAAACCAAGTGTTTCCTTCCCATCCCATTCACAGATCCATTAGCAGCAGCAGTGAAAGCACCCAACAGCAGCAGTCGTTTCCTTTCCTGCTCGCACTCGCAGATCCTAAGTGTTTCCTTGCCACTCACAAATCCATTAGCAGCAGCCAACAGCTGTCACTTCCTTCCTTGTTCGCACTCACAGGTCCTTCCCGCTTGCAGATAGTAAAAGCAGCCAGCCATTCAAAATGTCCTTCCTGCTCGCAGACAGCCAGAAATGTGTGCATTTGAGCCCTTGAGCTCAATTCCGACAGGCTGATTGAGCTGATGTCATCTCGCACGTGATGATGGTAGCTCAAAACTGCAAAAAAAAAAACAAAAAAAAAACAATTTAAAACAAAAAGCTGGAAAAATTCAGAAATGCAGGGGTGCCACTTGGGAATCGTGGCACCCCATTATTTGAGCCCAAAACTCGGCAAAAAACAGGTAATTCAGTATGGCTGGGAGGTATGCTGTCGACAAGACTGAACTCTTGGTTTTAGTTTTTGTCTGTGTACATTGGGTGCATACAGTTGGGCCCTGTGCATTTCTTGATTTGTCCCTGATTCTCTTAAGATTTTTGTCCCTGATTAGTTGAGAGCTATGTCACGGTTTGCAGAGGCGATGGGCTTTTTTTCTGTCCCTTGCTTGTTTGGGAGTTGTGCCTTAAGAAAAGGTTGCTCTATAGTCGATTTTAATTTCTTTTGTGTTGGTAAAGGATCATTGGAGGGAATGCTGACATTTGGGGTTTTATGCTTTTTTGTTTGGATTTGTAGCCCAGTTATTGCTTCTGCTTCCATACCTCTCAACTGTCTTTGATTTTCATGGACATCCCTGAGTTTGACTGAAAAAATTAACTTTTCCTTCTTAATCACGCCTAAAGCTGATGACTTTTAATTACACATAATAAATAATGAGAATAATTAGTTTTTAAAATTCTTTATATATATATATATATATATATATATATATATATATATATATATATATATATATATATATATATATATATATATATATATATATATATATATATATATATATATTAATTCATATTATCCTTCTCTATCAATGTTTCATGGTAAAAGTACTAATACCGACGAGACAGAAAAGAAGAAAAAAGTTTTTCCCCGGGATTCATGAACCTTGCGCCAGGCGCCAGCATAGCGTCGGCGTTATAACGCCAAATATGGCTGCTGAGCGATTCAGGTATGAATCAATTCCACGTGCACTACCGGCGTCGCGGACCTGCTCCGCCCGGCGTAGGTATGCAAAACACACTGTGTGCGGTATTGCACCATGCAAATGAAGGGAAATAGCGATCCACGAAGTGGCGCAGGCGTAGCGTAAGGGCATGGCAATGTAAACCAAAAAAACGGTTTACATTTACCCAAACATGACCGAGGAGTAACGGAAGGCTGTCAAAGTCAGGTATCATACAGGTGCAATATGCCAATGGGGAAAGGCACCGAGAATGTCCAAAGAAAATATGCACAAAATGTAAAAAATGACATAAATGGCATGTACGTAGAAAGCACAGCAGAACCCCCAGATATGTGCACAGAAGTTGCAAAGCAATGAAATAATATGACAATGTCCTAAAAGAGCAGTATAACACACATCAGCTGCACAGCCACCACACACCATAGTATGTATGTAAAGCTTCAACCCCAGCGCAATGGTTGTCAAGGAGTGGCGGCAGTGTTCGCGCCGTAACCATGTATTAACAGTCAATGCCATGCAAATGAGGGAGATAATAGAGAATCGCAAAAGCGGCGCGGTGTAAGGATGGAGCAAGCGTAGCGGTAGTACACCGAGGAGTGGCACATGGGATACATGTCAATCTCAGAGGGTGTGCCACTGTAGGAGGAAGCACATTGGAGGCCAGCAAACATGGGCTGTACAATGCACATCACAGCAGCAGGACTGGCGTGTGAGGAAATAGATGCGCTGAGAGTACATAATGCGCACAGATGCATGTGCACGAGGATGACTACGAACCCCAAGCCAGTCATGTGACGGCCTCCCCGTCAACAAACACGGATATAGGAAGGTAATGCGGAGAATATGAGGAAATGCGGAAGCAGTGTAATTGGAGCCGCAATGAGCAATCAACACCAATGAATGCAGGAAGGGCAAGCGGCAGCTGATAACACTGCATGCAGACCCCTGCAAACGGGAAAGGGAGGCATAGGAATGCAAAGATAGTAGGGGATGTAGTTGAAATGCAAAGAGCAAAGTACAGAAATAGCACAGGCAAGTACAGAGGTAGGATAACGGCGGCAGACAAAGTGCAACAGATGCCATGTGCCTGCAGGATGCACTGCAGGCAATAGTAGGTGCAACGTGCAGAAACAGTAAGGTAAGATGCAAAGCCAAGCCAATGCAGGCAAGGGCAATGTAACAGCAAAGGCAACAGCGTTGCAGTTGCAACGGTAAACCACGGAAGATAATCCACAGATACGTTCGCACAGACACACCCAATGACATCACCGGGTGTACAGCACAACAGTATAAAGTGTGAATGCACATAACACACAGCGCGATTTCCCACACGCCGCACCATAGGGTGTAAACAGACGGGGAACTTTTAATATGTATATGTTGGGTGCCGCCGTGGCCGTGATGCATCGGTATGTGTCAGAGACAGACGGAGTTGCGGAGGACGGTGCCGGCAACTACCGTAGGCCTCACAGGAGAAGGAGAGTGTTCAGACCAAGGGTGACCTACCAGGGGCTGCAAGACCTGGAGATAGTAGAGCGCTACAGGGTGGACAGGGACACGTTACAGAAAATAGTGGAGCTGTGCCGGCCACGCCTGAGAACAAGAGACAACAGAGGGGAGCCCATCCCAGTGGACACAAAGGTATGTGTGAGCTTGCGAATACTGGCTACAGGTACCTTTCAAAGGCCAACCGGGGATATAATGGGCATCTCACAGGCATCAGCATCCAGGGTACTACACCAGTTCCTGGATGCCATGTTACGACATGCCCATGAGTACATAAACTTCCCCAGATCTCAGGAGGAGTTGGCTAGCAATATGCGCCGCTTTCACCGTGTGGCACAATACCTGGAGGTACTGGGTGTGATAGACTGTACGCACATAGAAATCAAGTCACCACCCGGGGAGCAGGGTAGACGCTACATAAACCGCAAGGGATACCCCTCCATCAATTGCCAGGTCATGTGCAATGCGCAGGGCATTATCATGGATGTGTGTGCTGGCAGCCCTGGAAGCTACCACGACTCCCATATCTGGCATGCCTCACAGCTGTATCAGGTATTCGCCAGGGGGGACGTCACACAAGGTCACCTTGTGGGTGATGCTGGCTACGCACTGGAGCCGTGGTTGATGACACCCATCAGAAATGCACACACACACATGCAAGAACGCCATAATGAGGCACACGCACAAACTAGAATAATCATAGAGCGTGTGTTTGGGATGTTGAAATCACGGTTCCGGTGCTTGGATACATCCGGTGGAGCCTTGCAGTACTCTCCAGGCACATGTGCCCACATATTCATAGTATGTTGTATGCTACACAATATGATTCTGCGGAAACAGCTGCTGCAGGGACATAATGCTGGAGGGCCACCAAGCCCGCCACAACTGCCAAGGCAAGCACAGGCACAGGGCGTTCAGCGCCATGAACACACTGTGCCAGCCCCAGTAGGTAGACGGAGGCGTACCCAATATGCCTGCGCCCTGGCAAAGAGGGAACGCATAGCACATACTTTGACAGTGTAGGCCCCATGGACTGACACCTCCTTACCTGCACACACAGTAAACTGGACGCCACACAAACATGTCCGCCCGTAATGTGTACCGTATGTGCGGACCTATGTGTGAGTCCAACAAAGGCACCACCCAAACACTGCGCACCCAATAGCCAGCAGAGCATGGAATGCCAACACCTCGACGCCGCGGCTCCACAGCAGGCGTGCGGTATGCTGCCACTTTCGCCGCCAAGTCGACTACATATGTACTTATGTGCATACACAGATATGGAAATAGATATCAGTACACACGTACAAACATATGTACACATACACAGATATAAAGTACAACAGGTTAATATGGAACCCAGGGATGTAAGTCGACAGATAAGTAAGACGTGATATCTCCACATAGTAAACAGAGTGAACGACAACCCGATCATCCGGGAGGGTGGCCATAGCAGGGAACGCCAGCCATGGAAATGTCAACCAGCATCAATGTATATCCGCGGGTCGGGATGATCGCCAGGCCACGGTACAGTAACGGGATATGTGTGTCATATCCATAGGATATGACTGCGGAGGAATTACCTACGGCCGCGGCGGCCAACGTAGGTATTGTGTTCAACCATCGGTGCGAAAGCGGCAATCATACCTGTCAAGTGTACGTCATTATGAGGAACGTACCTCATCTGGGGTCAAAATTAGTTCATGTTCCGCGAAGTTCCTCAAAGTTCAACATTGAAATAGTCTGTCACACACTAATTGTTAGGAATATATATAAATGAAACCTGGTAAATAGAAAGTAATCATATGAATTCATCAAAGGTTCTTCCTTGTAAGTAAATCAGCATATTTCAACCATCCTATGACCCTCTTAGCTGAAGTTGTTAGTAAGCCATTAGTATGTGTTCCACATCTTGCCCATTTGTTACACATTAAGAAGGTGTGTGTTCCTCATCTTGGAAATGGAAGGTTGAGAGCTACGGGAATATGTGTATGTGTGAGGTGAGTTTGTCGTGTCTTCCGCTGCGTGTGTGTAATGTGTGTGCCACTGTAAATTGTGTATGTAGGTGACATGTCACAGGTGGAGTGGAATAGCATGCGTAGGCATACAGTACAGGAACCATAGGCGTATGTATAGCAGTGCCCACAAAGTAGTATTGACAGCCCCTCAGTGGCTAGGTGCGTGGCGACGTAAAACGATGCTAAGCGGTAATGTCCCAGAATGTACCACAGGACCATAGCCAACAGGAGACGCAAAGGACGCATGTACAAACTATGACCGCATGTATGGCGGCCATATGGTAGACTTAACAAGACATGTCGGCAACGTTACACAGCATCAGGCATGTACGGCGAAGATACGCTTGTGTCATCCCGGCACCGATCGTGGCCATGTACCGACACGTAAATACCGCAGTGTGTTCCACGACTGTTAAGTAAGCAAGCACCACACGAATAGGAGGCAACTGGTAGCATACAGGCCGTTCCAAGTACAGGACCACAATCACCGTAACTATCAGTGATAAAATGCCAATGGATAGTAGGCACGTACGAACATCCGCCGATATATAGCCGATGTGAAGGAGGAATACGTGCAGGAAGCACACATGCAGGTGATACGGACACCACACGACATCAACAAAACAAACACTCCCAGAACAACAGACAGGTAACCTGCAGCTCCCCAAGCAGGGATGGAGCACACACACAAGCATATCGTGCATGTATAAATGCAAGACCCACACCCCGTACCTGTCACCCACATCCGCAGATATACCCCATCGCACATATCAAAGGGATACCAGCCGAAACCGTAGCAAACACATACAGGCAGTCAATGACAGCGGCATACCCGCAACAAGCCGCGTGGGAAACACTAGCAGCAGCCGATGCTTCCCTGCATCCGTTGTGTACAGGGATATAACAGCTATGTTACACATCTAAATGCACAACGCCATCGACAGACGCTGCCAGGACATGGACACCCACATGTCGAACAAAATATCATACCCAACACACACAATCTATGGCTAACAACACAGCGATATGTACCTGACACCACACATAGCGGATGTAGTCACACAAACATGATACAATACATACCATCCCCACGAAGGTGGTGCAAATAACCAACGGCCACACGAGGAATGAACCATGGCCTAGTTTCGGCGTAACGCATTTAATGGAGGAGGATCACCGGTGATATGCGCATAAGTACACACCGAGGAACAGCCATTGGCGTGATGAACCCACATGCCTCAGGTGACAACGAATAAAAGGAGGACTCCCTGGATATTCAAACCGTATGTTCATACCGAACACATACTGAATCCAAAGCAGGCAAGCAAGCAAGCAAGCAAGCAGAAGATATTTACGCATACAGAAGCAAAGGCCGGAAAGGTATGTTGAACCCACGATATGTACTGTTGTGTAACGCATGATACGTATGATGAATCTGCACTGTATGTGAATGATGTGTGTATGTAAAGATACCTGTCCATCAGGCAGACAGTGGTGAAAGGTGGTTATGTAATGCTAAGCCGCGGAGCATACCAACGTCTGTGGACAACGTGTGCACAGCAGTGGGACAACATGTACACAGCTGGGATAACCCAAGGTCCCCAATAGGGATTTCAAACACAGAACAATGACACCACCCACGCTGATGCTGTCAGTGGATATCGAACAATGAAGTGCCACAGCAGGGGATAGGACATGTATGTATAGTGTCACAGCACACATGTGCATGGGCATATACCGTTGATGCCATACGGAATGTGCGCACGACGTGCACGTATCCCTCGCAGTAGGGGTGATGATGTCAATTATGTGTAATGCAAAGCTGTCAGGATGGATATGTTCAGAAATCATAGACAGTATCACAGGCATAGCATGCATGATGGAGGGATGGACTAATGTTATGTACATAAACAGGATATGTATGGCCTGCACATGTGGGACAGAGTAGTAGCAGAATAGGTACCCGAAATGGAGTGAACAGCAAGTAACCATGTGCAAACGTTCCGTAGCAGGTGCAATGTGTGCAACAATGATGTCCGGTAGGGCCGTGTGTAAACATATGTGCAATGTACACAGTAGTGTCAACCCCCCCCCATGGTAGTGTCCACTGAACGGCAGAGGTGGATGTCAACTGTATGTTTATACAGTACTTCCGCTGTGGTGGTAGCATGGGTCTGTGTCACCCTACCAGTAAGGGAGCTATCACATGAGTAGTGACACAGTGTGTCCCTGTAGGATGTGCACAGGACCTATGTCCCACAGCACGGTGTGTGTCCAGTCTGTGGAGGTCACACAGACGCCCAGGCTGAGCAATGTGGCATGTGTGCACACATGCAGGAGTGGCCCTCCCACACTGCCCACTGCAAATGCCATGTAGGAGTACTACATGCATCGGTAATGTGGAGAACATGGCCCATGGCAGAGTAGAGGACACCACTGTGTTAGTGGTATGCAGGTGAGCACAGATGTGTTTCACGACTGTCATTTGCATGTGTAAACAGTCTGAGCCAGGCACACATCATGGCATGACTATACTGAGACATGTAAAGGTGTATCCATTGTGTAAGGTACACCACATATGTGGTATTGTAACACTGCCCGCGTGTACATGTGTGTATGGCACAGGTGCAAGGGCAACCAATGTATCAGCCACACATACGGTCCAGAAATGCATGGCCCTGCACATGTGTACCCACGCCATAGTGGAATATGGCAACCACAGCACCATGTGGGGCATGTGTGTGTACAGCAACCATGTACAATGTGATATGCATGTATAGGGACAGTATCCATGAGATACACAGTGCATGACTGTCACTATGCAAAGGTGATGTGTATGCACTATGTGTGATGTAACTGATGCAATGATATCCACATGATATATCTGCCACACTGACACCTGTATGGTTGTTAGCAATATGACTAGGATGAGCTAGAATGCTGCCAGGTATGTAGATGTGGTATATGTAGGCATGGACAATACTCTGTGACAGCATGTAGTGTATGTAAGTAAATAGTGAGCATGAGGGGCCACATGACTGAGGACTGTGCAATGTCACATGTACCTGACTTGTTGTAGTTAGCATGATATGCCTCCACCACTGTGTGACCTGTACAGGAGGCACATGGCGTAACATCCGGAGACATGGGGTACGATGTGATGCTGGATGCGTACATTGGCAATACCATAAAGTGGAATGGTGCTGAAGGGCAAAGAGTGGATAATGCCTGATTTGATACCATCTGTACCACACCAACCACCCATGCAATGGTATGACAGGTGGCCAGCATGTGGATGTGGTGTGCTGTGGCACAGAAGCCCAACAAGGGTGCCAGTAAAGGCATGGAGGTCGTCAATGAGTGTGTGAAGCATGTATGTGAGGATGTGGCCCAGTGTCATACTGAATGGCCCAGTCATGGGTGTACAAATGCAGCCCAATACGTGCAATGCAGTACCACCCATGTGTAGTGTGATAGATGTGGTAATGTGGTGGTCAGGGTACACAACGTACATGAACGGGCTAGCAGTCAATGCAGTGTGCTGCTGCAGAGGCATGTAACAGCCAGGTTGGCGGGATACAACTACTACGGAGATTGGAGGTGACATTGGCACCGTGTTCTAGGACATAATGTGTGCATGGCAGTACTATGTATGTGTCCACAGGGCTAACACAATGTCCAGCCATGGATTGGAACCCTGTAGTGAGTGAGACTGTGTATTGTTGGTAGGTACCCCATTGGCAGGCACAATGCCAGCAACATCTGAGTCGTCAATGCCTGCATGAGTGTTGTATGCTGCATTGAATGTGGATGTAGCCAAACAGCAGAGACATACCACCACACTGCGTGAGGGCCCACACTGCAATCTATGGCAGTCATGTGTAGGTAGCTATCTGTGGAGTATGTGATTCACCATGACGACACACCATGACTGTCAAGTGACACACCACACACATGTGAAAGTAAGTACCATGCAACAGCCTGCACATGTGCCCATACAGCACATGTGCATGGAACAGGCATACCACTGTGGCGTCTGTGAAAAGGCCAGTACCACCATGTCCCTGTGTGGAATAGCATGGTCCCTACCACTGCGTAAATGTAGCGGAAGTGCACTGTGATATGTGTCGGCATGGTCACGTAGACTGTCCATCGTACGGGGTGCCATGCCATCAACTACCTCTGTCAGTGGATGTCGGTAGTACCGGCTGTAGAGTGTATGTACCATGCATGCTGTGATGTTCGTGTGTCTAGGGTGTGGCTAGTAGGGCTGAGAAGCATGGATGTTCAGCAAACAGAGGGGGGATGTCTGTAGGCATAGCACACAGACACATGGAGGTTTGGTGCATGCCGAGGGTAGTGTAGGTGTGGTATGTGTTGTGTAATGTGTCACCCAGCTATGTGTACTGCATGGCCAAGCATGTGTGGGTACATGGGAGTCCATACCAGGGAAGTGTGTGATGCTGTCAATACATGGCAGTAGCAACTGTCCCAGGTGCAATGTACAGTATGCCAACACGGCTAGCATGTAACCTGTGGTGTACAGTGTATTCACCATCATGTGTCACAATGTGCGTAGCGGTCACGAACATGGGTATCTGAACATGGATTACCCATGATGCAATGTGTCTCGGGAATATACAGTATGTGTGTAAATCACTGTGTTGTGTGGGAACCACCCACTCATGTGTGATGCAGTCCAGGTATGTGCCTGGGAGGTATGATCTGTGTACAATCTGGACTGGCAGGCGTGCCGTGTAGGCCATGGAGGCAGGTCCCAGGCACTGCAGATTAATGACATGCGCGCCGTACTGTGTGTGCAGTGCTTGTGTACAGCACAGTGGAGGGTGTAAGCATTGTCACACATCACTGCATGCTGTGCCTACCTGTGACAGCCCTGCCAGAGACAGACATGTGACAGTGCTGCACAGACAGCATAGCATGTGAAGATGGACATGTGGGCTGCACACCTTAGGCAGATGTCCACAGGTCATGTGTGCCACAGTAGTGTGGTTGAACACGACTATCAGACAGGACAAACACCACATGCCTGCATAAGTACAGTATGACCATAGTCAACAGTCCCAGTGACAGAGTAGGGCAAAGTCCAGTATCCCTGCGTGCAGACCACTGGCTACTGGACACCTGGCTAGACACACACATCCGGAGGGTTAATTCACCATTGAGCCATCACATGTGACAGTCTATGTGGGCTGTACAATGTCATCACAGGGTGGCCCCAATAGCAGGTGGCAAGGCAGACACGGTGTACCAGGTGATGTCTCATGTATGCATATGTCGAGTAGCACAGCCGTTCACATGTCTGCAACATAGTGGTGCACGATGTATACTGTTACAGGATGTATGGAACTGCACTGTCACCCACTACAGGCCATCTGACACAGGTGTGTTGTGACAGGTGTAACTCATGTTTGCACAGGATACACACTGCTGTTGTAGGCAGCCATGCTGGTGGCTACCAGTGATATATGCAGTGGTCATACAGACATACCGCACACAGTGTTCATGCCGTAATGTCCATCGCCGTGGACGATGTGCTGCTATGTGAATGTAGGTGTGTGTTGTGAATGTTACACATCCAGATGACACCATCTGGCGCAGTCATGGTCGTAAACACCATTACACACATCAACAGCAGTCAGAACCCAGTCCTGACAATGTGTGTCAGTCACCCTCGTACTGTGTGACATATGTGCACATGGTGGAACACCTCCCACTGTCATCTAAGATGGCTACATGATGGCTGGAATGTGCTGTGGAAATGTACAATGCTGGTAGGCCAATGAAGTACCTGGAATCACACACAGTACGCTATGGCAGCCATGTTAACCATGCACAACAATGACCGGCCAACAGACACAAACAATGCATTGACACGTGGAACATGTGCACATGACAACCCCAATTAGGTATGTTGCACATATTGATGTACAATTGTCATCCATGGCCATAGCATGGATGCAGACGCACATACCCCACAGGTAGTACCATGTGATGTAGGTAGGGGGGCATTGCTCGAGTACATGTGACAGTAGGTGTACAGACACATGTGCTGCATAGCCATCATGTAGGGTTAGCTGTGGCATGTGACCGCTGGACATGCCCGTACAATTGACCATGTCCCACAGGAGATGTTGTATGTGCACCACATGTGATGTGCTGGCAACAGGCTGTGACGCTGCACGCCACTGGTGTACCTGTGTGACATTGTCTGTGATGGGTGCAAAGGCATATAGTATCGTCTTGCATGGCCACAAGCCCCACATAGGTGCATAGCCTGAACATACAATACAAGGAGTGTGTGGGATGATAGCAACCCACAGGTGGAGATGGGTACGGACGGCAGCCCACAAACACATGTGTGTGTACGGTGTTCACGTCCATGACACATGAGCATCTGAGAGGCTAGCGTTACAGCTGTACAGGGTTGCATGCATATATGTTCAGCAACATCTCTGTATGTCCCACCACTGGCCCGTGGACCGATGGACACCAACCAAATGTGCAGATATGAGATGTGCACAGCACATCACAGATGCCTACTGTAGAACAGGCCTACCGTGTAGACATGTGCACAGTAGGTCTGCGCCAGCTGCAGTCAAACACGTTATGTGCTGAACCACAGCAATAGTACAGGCAATGCCACATATGGATGTGCATGCCTCTGTGTATGTATGTCTGTGAATGCCTCCGGCATAGCAATATAGCTGTGTCACCATTGTGAACAACAATATGAATGGGTTGTATGTGTGAGGGTGCGTCATACGTGTATGGTCAGATCGACGATACCATCAGTGGGCCTGCTATGTGAACATCCCTGTCCCCATACATGGATACCTATGCTGTGCCCAACACCACATTCACAGAGGGAGGGATGGTGGTGTGTAGTGCAGCAGCAGACATGGGGGTGGCAGCAGGCACTGGATGTACACATATGTGGTACCCACATCAGTGCAGGCAGCCATCCATGTGCACGGGATAGCGGTGTGTGTCCACATACAGCACTGTGTTGATCAATATCCCAGCACATAGCACCTGCCAGGGCTACAGTGTATGCATGGATGTGTGATACCTGCATGCACCAGACACACCCTCAGCAAGCAGCGTACAGCATACCTCGCTTGAGGACAGTGTCCACACCATGGTGATAAACATGTTGAATGTCCATATACACACAGCAATGACATATGGAATGGACAGCCACCCTGCCAATACCGTCAACCCCTAGGTGGATCACAACCCAGTGCCATGTATGTGGCATACCCTGCCATATCATGCAGACCTGACCGGCACGGCTGCATGAGCTATCACAGTCCTACATGGTGCAATGGACAAAAGGCACTCTCACTATCAACCATACACAGCAGTAATGTGGCGGTGATGCACCCTGTCATGTTACAGGTGCTGTGTGATGCTCTGCACAATGTGTGTGTGTACATGCTATGCATGGCCTTTCCTGCTAATATGTCATGGTTACACATTGCCCCATGTCTATCACATGTGCAACACAGGTGAGCTGTGGCAAGTTGTCCAACACCCGTACAGTGCTGTGTGGAAGTACATGGCACAACACATGCATGTGCAGGTGTCCATGTGTATGTGTACAGTGCCGCTGCTGACGTTCACAATGGACACAGACGTGATGTGTACTGACATATACACAGCGTCCAGGTGAACAGTAGCACCGACGTCACATGGGGACCTATGCCAAGTGATATGGACATAGGTGCAGCCAGGTACACATGTCCACAGCAGGCTAACATCTACATGGTGCGTGTACAGTGTGATGGGGTGGCACACAGATATGATGTGACACCCACTGCTCAATGGTGTTAAGCCAAAACATCGGCTGTGTCACTGTCACGATGCCTTTCACAGATCACTGTGCAGATGTCGTACATGTCATAGCAATGTATTTCCAACAGTATGCTAGCACAGCAGTGTGAATGTGACCTGCCACCATCATAATGTCTTCCAGATAATGCCACGTTCCCGGCTTCCACCTTTCAGTCGACAGGAGGAGGAGGTGATAATCCCATACCTTCATACTAACCACGACGTGCTATTCAGCCATGTGCCACAGCAGGCACAGGAACGACAGGAGATGTGGGAGGAGATGTGCAGGAGGGTGAACAGCCTGGGCGGATACAACCGCACCTATCAGCAAATCCGCAGGCACTGCACAGACCTGATCCGGCATGCAAGACAGCGTGCCGCTGCAATCGCCAGGCAACAACATGGGACAGGTGGTGGGCCACCAACCCAGCCCCCACTCACAGCCACGGAGGAGCTCCTGGCCAGTCTGGGGACACCCACGGAACAACACGCAGAAACACATGCGTCCATCGTGGAGGTGGGTGTCTCCCGAACTATGAGCTTGGAGCCGCCTGGTAAGTCAGTGTTGCATGTTTGTATGATGAGCGACGTGGGTGTGGGTGTCATAGTACAACACATGTAAAAGCAATACATGCCAGGTATATGGCCACACAAGATGCAAACTATAGTATGCTATGTTGTGTTAGCAGACATGTGCATAGCACATGCTAACTCACAGATGCATGATGTGACATGCACAGTGCTGACCGTGGAGATAGTAATGGCTAATGTGTATACCTTTGTGTAATCCCTTTACAGGTACGTCTGGCGTGTCGCAAGGACAAGGGTCTGTTGCAGGTAAGTCTGTTGCTAGTCAAAGGCATGAACTGCTGTATTGATATTCCCCATGTGTCCAGGCATTACTTGCTCACCTGTGTGTGCCCCAGTCACGGTATACAGGTTGCACCACCCGACACACACACCACCCATGTACAGTAGATACAACCGTTAGCGTAGAGTGGCATGACACCACACAACCTATTGGTGTGTTACGTGCATTCAGCTATGCATACAATGGTGTAGGTGTTCCACAATGGCTGCATGTGTAGTATGCATTGGTATGCCAGTGCAGTATGCACACAGTACCACATAGTGAGCTGTGATCTGGCCAGAGCACAGGTGTTACCAATGTGACCTATGTCCCTGCATCGGGTGCACACGTTGTGACATGGCACATGCCATGTCCCATGCACGTGGATGTCTGGCTGCAGCATTGTCACACAATGACATGACCTATGCACAACATAGCAGACTTCCACACTGTCTGCATATCCGTAGGGAATGTGACACCTCACACTAGTATGGTTGTATGTCACATGGGCCACCACAGGGCTGTGTGCACGATGTCCACCACACACAATTGTCAATGACCCAGACAGACAAGGCCATGGTCGATACCTACAGGCACGTTGCCACACAGCACATCCACAGTGGGTAGTCACCGTTGCACCCTGTACACACATAGTGGGTTCATCACTGTAGTGGACCCCCTGGACATCCGATGTAGTACACCAGTGACATGGAATGCCTCTCCACAGCTACTACAGGTGCCTCCAATGTCCACCATATATGTGCTGCTGAGCAGCTGAACTGACTTACAGACATGGCAATGTAATGTGTCCAGGTCACGCATCACACAGACACACAACTGTGTCCTGCTACTGTGCAGTGGCACAGAGCCCGCACTCCACACTGTATAGCTATGTACACAGCTCACAGCAACCGTACCTGCACAGACATCCCTGTTACCCATACATTGTATCTGTAGACTGTACACATAACACTGCACCGTGACAGCCGTTGTGATGTGGTGCATGCGGTGGGACACCATCGTCACATGTCCACATGATACCGCACATGTTTGCGGTGTACATTACATAGTGTCGGCAGCCATGTGTACTGTCAACTCGCCTGTGGCCACGGTGTATCACGCTGATGCATGCAAACTACCATGAATGTGTGTACTGCATGCCTACTAAAAGACACCTGCCTGTTGTACTGTTCCCACCAGGGCAGTGTACATACTGCCACTATGAATGTCTGGTCTGCATTCACTGGTCTGTGTTGTGTGAATGCTGCATGCCACCTGCATTATCACATGCATGATGTGTGTGTGTGTGTGTGTGTGTGTGTGTGTGTGTGTGTGTGTGTGTGTGTGTGTGTGTGTGTGTGTGTGTGTGTGTGTGTGTCTGTATTGTAACCGATGGTATGTCTTTGTATTGATAGGTGCTGTAGGTGAGTTCCCCTCCTGCGGTCAATCTGATGCTAGTGTCCCCACAGATACTAGTGGTGATGACCATGTGCATGAGGCACAGGCAGGGTCGTCACAGGCAGACACTGTGCCAATGGAGAACATCACACTTACATCCCTTTCAACCCCGCTCACGGTTCAGATGCCGACACATACCCCAACACCGTTGCCCATAGATGAGGGTCAGTCAGCGTCTGTTGGCACCGAGCAGGAATGTGTGGTGGCTGCAGAAGGTGTGGGTACACACTATGTTGCCAGTGTAAGGACTGGTGCAGTGCCACGCAGGCATGTGGCAGGTGCTGCTCGTAGGGGGAGCACCGCTAGACATACACCTGCCGTACAGGGTGCAGCAGCTGGTATTACCAGACGCATGTTCCAGACTGTAATGGCGGCGCAGGCACGTGCCGAACGGCAGAACCAGGAAGGGCAGAGGCTGCAGAGGTCTGCAATCCGTACCTTGAATGACAACATCCAGGCATTGGCGAATGCACAACAGCATCTTGCCGATGTTCTGGATAGGAGATTGGGTGACATGGCTGGGATTCTGGACCGAGGCATGGCCATCCTTGAGCGTGCGCAGTCCGTGCAGGAACACCAGGTAGGGGTGAGGCATAGGGCACGTGGGCGTGGGCCAGCAACACCACCTGGTGCAGGTCAGCGTGTGCGTGCCACCTCCCATGCCCACCCAGACAGTGCTGGTAGCAGCAGCAGTGCAGCTGCTACTACACCATCCACACCAGGACAGAGCAGGCCACGTGGACGTGGCCCTGGACGGCCCGGCGTGGCACGCTTCCAGTGGACATGTGACATCGGAGAGTGGACAGTCCGTACCACCACCCAGTCGTGTCCGTGCAACCCCAGGCAGGCGGGTCACGTCGCTGCCGGCAGACACAGTGAGCCGTAACACCTGCACTGTACAGTCTGGGGCTGCCAAGCATACCCCGTGTAGGCATCACAGATGACTGAACTGTGTACACACAAACCCACACACAGCAGACACAACTGTAGGGCTCCGCCACACCCACATGCAATCTACACAGTCATGCCCAGTCAATGCACAGGCCCTTACACACACACATGATGTCATCCATTGGTACAGCCCATGCCTGTGGCACACATATCACCCTGTGCATATGATGAAGTCTCTGCCACATAACTGTGAGCTACACCATCACTGCACGGTTAAGCTAACATATTCTGATGCACAGGGTGGACAAGATAGTGAGAGGTGTATGTGATACCTGTGTCCGCATAGTACGTGATGTGTATGTTGTGGTGTGTGTGTATGGCTGGTGACAGGTGTGTATGTGATGTGGGTTGTGCACTGACATCATGCAGCAGACATACCATGCAGGACAGGTGCAGCATTCATTGATATGTGTACACAGTATGTGTGGTGGTTACATGTGTAGCACCATGTTGGTGCAGTTAACCCGTATGATACTGATGGTGTACTTGCACGTGCCTACTGGGAGCACTGTAATTAGTTCCCCACGTGTAGTCGTGGGGTACCCACAGGCATGTCTGGCATCATCAGCATAGCACAGTTACCCGCATCCGGCATGGACCCCTACATAGGTACATAGGCGCACATGAACATAACAGGGTATGTGCCCTATGACATGTGTGGACCTAGCATGACTGTGTGTGGCTGCTAACACCCCTCAGGATGGGGATGCCACATCCATCAGTCCCCAGTCCCTGGTCTAGCAGTGACACACAGATGTTGCCTGGTGCATAACTATCGTCACACATCCACACGTCATTATCAGTCCTGGACGAAGGCAGTCAGGGCCTTTCCTTCACATGGGCTGGCACTCCTCTCCGTGTTGTAGGGGGTGTCTGGCCGTTAACCCTGTTCCCCCAGCACGTCTCACTCATCTTTGTATTGAGGTGTTTGACAGTCGCTTCTGTGCCCGTGTTTGCCTGGAGCCTGGGAGGTGGAATATGCCCATGTCACCCAGGTCAGACATGGCCGTGTATGCCAGGCACAGATCACCATGGAGCAGATGTGCTGTGAAGATTTACAGCCGGAGTCCCCTTGGCCGTGCAGCTTGTGACACATGTCCTAGCACCGTCATCCCCGTCTTGTGGAACGTTTGCGGTCCTTCTGAGTGCTGCAGGCATCAGGTTAGCTACAGGCCAGATGTGCCATTGTACGCAGTCATTGCTCAGGTGTGTGATGTGTACAGGGGTACAATGAACACCCCTGATGTGGATACGATTCCATCCAGACCAGGAGGCCACAGTGGAATGTCTTCACACCCACATTGCCATTGTGTGTGTTGACAGAGGTTACCGACAGGTGTGGTAGCCATTTCCTGAACATGTCCACCATCTTTAATGGCGTACCACCTACATGTGACATTGGGACGAACATGTCCTTCACACTGGGTAGGGCTGCACCTTCTCTGGCATGTAGTAGCAGGCCATAGCTCTGGCACCAGTTATACATGTCTATGACGCCCTAGGTGGATGTCCGTGTCACATGGGGTGTTGGGTATGGTGGCCGGTGTGTAGTCATCTGCATACCTTGTCTGCCACAATCCCCCTATGATTGTATGCACATTGGACGTTCGAATGCTGTATGGCAGGGGGCCCAGGACTGAGCCCTGTGGGCCTCCAGTGGAGACCAGAGATGACTGTGACACGGCAACAGGAACACCAACCCTGTGTGGTGTGACCTCCAACCCTTCTGAGAAGCATCGGGTGACATATGTCCCCACATGTATGCTTGCGACATTTCCATGAGTCCCATGTGAAGTGTGCTCTGAACGCTACCACCAGGCATGGTACTGTGTGCAAAGCCGCGTATCCCCATCAATGGCCTTGGTGACCACTCCAGATAGGACGAGCAGGTTTGGGAGGCAGGATCTGCACTTGACTATGTTGTTGTGGGTATGTCACGGTATTGGCTGTACACCGCTGTCTGTATCCATGGGCACCTATATGGACCTCCCCACAGCTTTGCAGACAAGGCTTGTCAAGCTGATAGGGTGTGGCTGTCTACAGTCCATAAGAGCACTACCCTGGCATAATGGGTCCACAGATGCCACATGCCATCCATCGGGGACATAGCCCATAGTAAGGCTAACATGACACAGTGGCCGCATGTGTGGGCCGAGGGCGTCAATGAGGATGGGTAGCACACAGCCAGGGACACCATCGGTGCCCATTGGTGCTGTGTCAACCGCCATAGAGATATGGGATCACTCCAGGCCATATGAGATGTTTCGAAGGCTACAGTCTGGTGCCATGGATATGTCCCTCTTGGGGTGGATGTGCATGGAACATGTCCGCAGGTTTGTTGACAATGTCTGTGGGTGCAGTGACCGTTGTACCATTCGGACTATTTCCGCCATGTCTGTGCGCCCCCAACCATGTCCTTACCACAGTTAGGGAAGGCCCTATGGTTGTCTCATGTGCCCTCTGCAGTACCACTCCCACAAGCGGCCGTGGATGAGTGTATGTGTGGCCGTATGGTGACGCCGGTATGGATGGGAGATGGTATCCCTGGTACTGACATTACCCTGTCATGTATTAGCTCCAACTGGTGATGTACAGCTTGTCAGTGGCTGGGGTCCTCCACACCATGTGCCTACCTGTGGTGGACAAGGTCCTGATGTTATCATGTTTGCCTGTTGCAGACATGCATGTGGGTGCTCAGAGAAGGCAGTCGTTAGGCGGTTTGCAGCCTGGCCTGTGTTCAACACTGGCATGGAGGACGTGTAGGGTACCACACCGGTCGTATGATGTGTGTGGTTTGTTGTGGAGAGGTCATCACATAGGTCCCCCATGCCGGTGTTGGGTGCATGATGTGGATGACCAGTGGATCCACTATACGGTCTGGCATCACCATTGAGGGCTGTACATCCTGTGTGGGGCATATCCACACCATGTGTGATGGGCGGAACTGTCAGACATCCCCCCCTAGTGTGTATGGTACATGGCTGTTTAACAGTGGCCAGGTGTGAGAACACCTGGGACCGGTGGCGTAGTGTGTTGTGCCATGGGTAATGTTTCCAGGCTATGTATGGGTGGTTCATGTCACCCAATACGGCGCTGTTGTGAGAGCATGCACACTCACCAGTGTCCTCAGGACGTCTGTGCAGGTAATCCTGTGTTTGGGAGGGTTGTCTGTAGCTTGCAACAAACTGTAGGACAGTCATACACATGGTTAATTGCACCTAGATATTCCCGCTGCGGACATGTCTGTGGCATGGCCGGGTTTCTGTTGTGTGGCTGGACACACACGACGGTCCACATTCCGCCACCCATGCAGTCGCACCATGTGTATGCATGTCTGCTCTGTGCCGAGTCTAAGTGTCTGAGCATGCCCAGTAGGCAGCTGTGTAGATAGACACACAGCACAGTGCACACCGCGTCGACTGCAGTTATACCCGGATGCATGCCTGTATCCCCTTCGCCGGCCACGTCTGTGGCATGGCCAGGTTGCTGTTGTGTGGCTGGACACACACGACGGTCCACATTCCGCCACCCATGCCGTCGCACCATGTGTATGCATGTCTGCTCTGTGCCAAGTCTGAGTGTCTGAGCATGCCCAGTAGGCAGTGATGTACTGATCAGTAGGTAGTTGGTATTCCCGACTGCAGCACTAACGTGTTACTGTATGGCGACCTTGGGATGCTAACAGGCTGCGTGACTGCACACTCTGAGCTAACTCCCGATCGGGCGCATTGCCTCTGCAAATGATACCACCCACGTAGGGGTATGCCTCCTGACAGCGCTCTGCTCAGTAAATTCGGTAGCGCGTTCTGTAAATGCTTCATACTGTAGTGTGTTCATGTAGATAGGCATAGGTTCGTCCCCCGTCCCTTCCGTGTGTGTGTGTGTGTGTGTGTGTGTGTGTGTGTGTGTGTTTCCAGCTGCCTCTGCGAATGAACATGCTTTTAGGTGCTTCGCAACACATATCTTGGCTATTGCCAACTATTGTCTTGCGGGTGATGTCACCAGCCTACAAGTATGCCTCTGACAGCGCTCTGTTCAGTAAACTCGGTAGCGCGTTCTGTAAATGCTTCATACTGTAGTGTGTTCATGTAGATAGGCGTAGGTTCGTCTCCCTTCCGTGTGTGTGTGTGTGTGTGTGTTTCCAGCTGCCTCTGCGAATGAACATGCTTTTAGACGCCATAACACATATCTTGGCTATTGCCAACTATTGTCTTGCGGGTGATGTCACCAGCCTACAAGTATGCCTCTGACAGCGCTCTGTTCAGTAAACTCAGTAGCGCGTTCTGTAAATGCTTCATACTGTAGTGTGTTCATGTAGATAGGCGTAGGTTCATCCCCCGTCCCTTCCGTGTGTGTGTGTGTGTGTGTGTGTGTGTGTGTGTCTCTGTGTGTGTGTGTTTCCAGCTGCCTCTGCGAATGAACATGCTTTTAGGCGCTTCGCAACACATATCTTGGCTATTGCCAACTATTGTCTTGCGGGTGATGTCACCAGCCTACAAGTATGCCTCTGACAGCGCTCTGTTCAGTAAACTCGGTAGCGCGTTCTGTAAATGCTTCATACTGTAGTGTGTTCATGTAGATAGGCGTAGGTTTGTCCCCCGTCCCTTCCGTGTGTGTGTGTCTGTGTGTGTGTGTTTCCAGCTGCCTCTGCGAATGAACATGCTTTTAGGTGATTCGCAACACATATCTTGGCTATTGCCAACTATTGTCTTGCGGGTGATGTCAGCAGCCTACAAGTATGCCTCTGACAGCGCTCTGTTCAGTAAACTCGGTAGCGTTCTGTAAATGCTTCATACTGTAGTGAGTTCATGTAGATAGGCGTAGGTTCGTCTCCCGCCCCTTCCGTGTGTGTGTGTGTGTGTTTCCAGCTGCCTCTGCGAATGAACATGCTTTTAGACGCTCCGCAACACATACCTTGCCTATTGCCAACTATTGTCTTGCGGGTGACGTCAGCAGCCTACAAGTATGCCTCTGACAGCGCTCTGTTCAGTAAACTCGGTAGCGCGTTCTGTAAATGCTTCATACTGTAGTGAGTTCATGTAGATAGGCGTAGGTTCGTCTCCCGCCCCTTCCGTGTGTGTGTGTGTGTGTGTGTGTGTGTGTGTGTGTTTCCAGCTGCCTCTGCGAATGAACATGCTTTTAGACGCTCCGCAACACATACCTTGCCTATTGCCAACTATTGTCTTGCGGGTGACGCCAGCAGCCTACAAGTATGCCTCTGACAGCGCTCTGTTCAGTAAACTCGGTAGCGCGTTCTGTAAATGCTTCATACTGTAGTGAGTTCATGTAGATAGGCGAGGTTCGCCTCCGCCCCTTCCGTGTGTGTGTGTGTGTTTCCAGCTGCCTCTGCAAATGAACATGCTTTTAGGCGCCCGCACATACCTTGCCTATTGCCAACTATTGTCTTGCGGGTGACGTCAGCAGCCTACAAGTATGCCTCTGACAGCGCTCTGTTCAGTAAACTCGGTAGCGCGTTCTGTAAATGCTTCATACTGTAGTGAGTTCATGTAGATAGGCGTAGGTTCGTCTCCCGCCCCTTCCGTGTGTGTGTGTGTGTGTGTGTTTCCAGCTGCCTCTGTGAATGAACATGCTTTTAGACGCTCCGCAACACATACCTTGCCTATTGCCAACTATTGTCTCTCGGGTGACGTCAGCAGCCTACAAGTATGCCTCTGACAGCGCTCTGTTCAGTAAACTCGGTAGCGCATTCTGTAAATGCTTCATACTGTAGTGAGTTCATGTAGATAGGCGTAGGTTCGACTCCGGCCCTTGTGTGTGTGTGTGTGTGTGTTTTGCAGCTGCCTCTGCGGATGAACATGCTTTTAGACGCTTAACACATACCTTGCCTACCGGCGGCCATTCCTGTACGGTTGTTGCCACCCACCTGTACATGTGCCTCTGCTGGTGGTGTGCTCGGTGGTCCACGTAGCGCATACCATACCTGTGTTGTACGTTTGTGCAGTTGGGTATGTGGGGGTGTGGTCAATCACCATGCGTGCCACATGTGTGTATGTGTCCAAGCTCCCAGCTGCATGGGTTCATACGGTATGGCTTTGAGGTTTACGCGGAACACCCATATCCTGGTGCCATCCATGGGTTTGTGGATGGCGGGACGCAGCACGTGTGCTGCTTGTGTGCTTCTTGTGGTCGGCGACCTCCGTAGCGTGTTCTCCACGTGTACCCTACTATGGTGTGGTGGGGTGCTGCTGTGTGCATTACACTCACGGGCCTGCAGGATGTGCCCGTGTGTATCTCTTTCTTTGTATATCTATGTACCTATGTTGCGGCTGTACCGCTGCTCTCCCATGGACAGCTGTCTTCCCCATGTATCGCATATTTGCACGGCTGACACATATTACTGTGGTACGTTGCATATCCACACATTGTCCATGCACTGTCCGTATTCCAGAACACTTCATAGACATCTGCTGGATTACATGGCAGACAGCTATCCTTGCTGTCCTGACACTTTACCCATACACGACATACACCTTGTGTGTATTTGCCTATTTATGGTGTGTGTATGTCTAAGTGTGCTGTATGCATGGCGTGTGTGTGTGTCCGCTATAGCCATGTGTGCAGCTGTCGCCACTATGGGTATCCTTGTGGACCGCTGTTACATGTGCACGCCTGCACATACCTGCAGACTGTACTACCCTGCGACGGCAGCGCCTTAGATCGCCTGGTGCCCTAGGCTGTGGGGCTACATTGCCGCGCCAGCACAACACATGGTGCACCCGTCTTGATATACCTCGTGACATGCCTACTAGACAGGTGGCCCTACTAGAAGCGGCCTGTGCAGCCGCAGGATTGGCGTATGCTTACGGCCGGCTATGGGCACATCACAAGGCACACATCTACAGTCGGTGTTGTACGACGTCTAGAGTATAACACCACAGGAGGGACCTCCTCAGCTATGCTGAAGAATGCGTATGTAGATAGATTAGTAGGTGGAGGGTTGGCCACACACCAGGGCTGACCGATGGATAACTGTTGAGGCATCCTTTGAGAAGCAGGTGGAGCAAACACCCGTAACGGGAATGTAGTGTAGATGCAGATGTAGGGTTAACATACATCTGTCCACTCTGTCAGTTCTGTACCGTTGTATTACAGTGATATGCTATGCATATCTTCCATATACATTGTTAGGTCTCTGATTGTTGAGGGGTCGGCATAGTACAATATCATGTAATATGTGTGTTCATAGGATGCTTTCTGACATGTTGACATACGTGTGTGTTGTTAGCAGTGTCTGTGCTTTCTATGCTGTGGCTACATGGTCATTGTTCGCATTGAAAGTGACAAATGGAAGTGTAAGGGTGGATACTTAAAGCCTGGATGCTCCCATGTTATGTGTTAGTCTCACGGGGCCTACGGGTGATAGTGCATACATGTCTATGAAGAACCTTTGGATAACATATGTGACCTGTCGTGCACGATATGTTTATGTTGACTGTTCCATCTACCTATGTGTGACATGGTTTGTGGCCATAGGGTGCCAGCGAGTCTTTATTCTTGATTAGGTGTTGTCCATGGTCAATTGACATCAGTCCTATTAATTCAACGAAGGATGTCTTTCATTGGTGGTAATGCCATAGTTCGACCATCGTATGTCTTTCCCAGCTGACGTTGATATTGTGCCATTGGTATGGTTGCACAGGTCACCCATCTGTTCCGCTGTATGGAAGCGTGTGATCCCCAGTTATGTGCTGGCAGATTGAGTGCTGTATACTCCGGTATCTGCCCAGCGGTCTGGCTTTGTATGGGGAGTGTCTACTGTAGTCCCTATCTGTATTTCCTGGGTTATGCCTTGTAACAGCTGTGTGATTCCCCCAGGTTTGCAGCTATGGGTGCCATCCTGGCCGTACATTCGTCCATCTATGGGAACTGCCTACTGGACACTAGTATAGGGCTGTACACATTACACTGCTGCATTCTGCATTTTCCGCTGTATGATTGGCATTATTAGTGCGGTGTAACGCATATGCCATGGCCACGTCCCTCACACGGGGCGGGACAACGAACCATCTGCCAATCCACACAGAGACCCATTTATGCATACCCACCATCCCATGTCTGCAACCCTCGACAGTACCCATTGCACATCCTTCATGTGTGCGGGTATGGGATGTGAACGCACGTCTATGGACACGGCCACCTGGCGAGTCCTATTCATATGACCTGCATTTCATGGACACTTGTCATCACCCTTGTACATGCTTGTGGTGCTTATATCTACTTGTGCCGTACTCACGGCTGTCACTTCGTCTGGGTCGCACGATAGCAGCCTGTTACCAACACCTAAGGACAAATGATCGGTTCCAACTATGGACATCGATGTGCATATGTAAAGTGTAGAACATGTTGGACTGTGTCCATTCGGCCAGTGGTTTCGACTGCCGCTGTATGTTCCCCGGTCGCGGATGTCTGTTTGCCTACCCATATTATGTAGTGCTACGGAACCCGTGTCCTTCCACAATTAACCCATATGGTGTTACTGTGGTCCTGCAGGTTGGCAACTGCTTTAAGTAATCCTCAGAGGTCCCATTGTGAACTATCCGCCACTGTATTGCCATTATAACACAGCTGGTACATGTAGAACCTATATATTCATGACAGGATGTTCTTTATGTGTGGGCCATACTTTAACCATGCTATGACCTTCCTAGTTGACGTTGTTGGTGTGCCATTACTATGTGTTCCACAGGTCGCCCGTATGTTCCGCGGAGTGGAAGCGGGTGATCCCCACATACTTGCTAGCACCTTGGCTGCTGTGTACGCTGGGATTCGTACGGCAGGATGGATGTCTACGGGGTGTGTCTACTGTTGTTTCCATCTGTATTTCCTGTGTTATGCCTTACTACGGCTGTGTGATTCCACCAGGTTTGCTATTATGGGTGCCATCTTGTCCGTACGTTTGTCCATCCTTGGGAAATGCCTACTGGACACTGATGTAGGGCTGAACACATTTCACACCTGCTTTTAGCATTACCCAGTGGATGCTTTGCATCCTTAGTGGGGACTAAGGCAAGTGTTATACCCACAGCCCTCCCACGGGGCGGGACAACGGATTATCTGGCAAACAACAGCGAGCCCCATTTTGCAAACCCAGGATCCCATGGCTGCAACCCCCACGGTCGCATTACACATCCTTCATGTGTGCGGACTGGGATGTGGACGCACTTCTATGGACACGACAATCTGGGGATTTCTGTCCATATGTCCTGCCTGCCATGGACAGGTATCATCAACCTTACACACGCTGGTGGTGCATATGTCTAGCTGTGCTGTAGTCACGGCTTGTACTCTGATTGGTCGATCACAATGGGATGAAGGTGTAAACGCAAATATTTTTGGAGTCCTACAATGGACACCGATGTGCATATGTAAAGTGTAGAACGTGTTGGACTGTCACCATCTGGCCAGTGGTTTTGACTGCCGCTGTATGTTCCCCAATTGTGGATGTCTGCTTGACTACCCATATTATGTATTACTTGGCCTATCTATATCCACGTGCCAGTAAGCGGAAATACAGCAAACCTTGCGTCCTGCCCATCCTCATAAACGACATTATGTAACATATATCGGCCAAAAGAGACAATGACAAAAACGATAGACTCCACAGTCAAAAGATACTGAGCTCTTTCACCTACTAACATGGGGCATCGTCGGAGTACGAAATGCATGACATAGTCGTCCCTTATACACTTCCTTCAGAGTCAGTTTGAAGTCAAATAATCAATAAACCCGCTCATAGTTAAGTGGACAGTGCTCCAAGTCTTGATTATAACGTGACATATACAAATCAGTGTTGCATACATTACTTCATGGAAACAATAATACGACAACAATGTGTTAATATAAATACAATATTGGTAAATACAATCAGTATCTTGAAACATAGTTGATAATTGTTGTGAGTAAACCTTGGAATGTAGTGTGTTGATCAGGATATTTTATATCAATGTGTATAATTGTAGCATTACGATTCCAAAGCATGGAATCAATAAGTACTATTTAAGCATATATTTTACAATTATGAATGTAAATGAGTGGAGGACACATCCTTAACCTTCCCTGCTTCCAGTGGATCACACACACACACACCGCATTTCGAATTGTGGGTTACGCAGGCGCACATGCATATCCGTATTCTGTTTATATATGTTTACTGGGTCTGTGTGGTTACGTGTTTTGTGTTAGTTGTGACTATTCCGGTAACATATGTCTGATCCGGTTGACGGACGTGTGCAGAACGCACTTACAACTTTATACATGTAACAGTCTTTGCAGCATGGACGCATTACGTACACGTTCACATCTATATGTTCTATAGTCGTAATTCAAACGTGACTGCATTCACATTTGCCGGTTACTGTGACCACTACACGTTAGCTGTTCGGTGTCATTAATATGCATACCCATGGTACTTACGTACATTTATATATCCCCCCCCCGCACTCACGCACGTCACAGGCATCCATTCACCTGCTGGGAAAGGTGCGGTACTGCATGTTAAACATTCCTTATTCCCCCTCGCTCATGGCCCAGGATGCATATGTCATGACCGCAGGGATGTTCAGATGACAGGTGCTTATATCCCCTACATACAGGCCTTCATTGTCAGGGTGTTGCTGTGGTGCTTTGGGTTTGGTCTTGTCCGCCCAGTGTACGGAACTGTCCTGACCGTGTACGAATGTTAGATGAGTCACATGGGCACGTTTTGTCCGTGTCTATGGTACCATGTCACCCCCCCCAATTATTCATATCCATGTGCGCCGATTGGCCGGTGTACCCGTTGTAGATCATGTTATACTAATTGCACATGGTCCGGTCGAACGGACCTATTTCCATTACTAACCCTCGGTATGTATGACCTGTGTCGCAATATTACATGGGTTTACCATTGCGTGACGACTTTCACTGAGCCACAGACATGTCCGTTGCTTGGTTTGGGCCAGTTCCGCTGTGCTACACACATTTAACATGGCGGAACAGGTTGAACAGCTCAGCCACGGGGACATCGGGTTCTCCGTCGCTGTTTAGTGTTGACTCGCTATGTGGAGTTTGTTTCACAAAGCGAGACAATGTCGACATTGGTAACGGACATCTCGTGCAGTACATCCGCACCGCCGCGGGTGACATATGTCTGCGTTTGGGCGGCGGACAGGCATTATGCTGTGCCATTATGTCTGGGAATATATGGTTTCTTGCCATAGATGATATGCCATACTAGCAATGACCTGCGTCTGGGTGTGGGTACTGCTGTATTACCCATGGGAAGAGTGGCCTTAGGTTAAGTGGTGCCCTAGGCAGAAGTTGCCACCGCCACATCACCCGCTACCCCCCTCCTGGTCTACCTACACCAAAGAAAGTCTGGAAAGGTGACCCGAGTAGAGCAATGCCCTAGATGGCTGCCTACTTGACCTATGCCTAAGGCCGGCTATGTGTGTGGTCCCCCGGGCATCGGACTTGGGAACACGCCACGTCTGCCGTGGGTATGTCCAGCATTACCCACATCCAGCCGTGGTGTATTGCCATGATGTTCCATGTGTACAGTGGTGCCGGTTACCATACATATGCCTTTCTCAAAAGCCGATTTCACACTTCTGAACACTACTGTGGTCTCCTTTAAGGCCCCTGAGCCAGTGGTGAACATTACTCAAACCGCTGCATCACGTACATATGCCTTCCACCAGCACCTACAGGACTGCATGGATCAGGCAATCCCATACAAAACTGAGACTCTTTGTACCACACACAAGCATCCAGTCTGGTGGACCCCAGCCATGAACAAGCTCTACAACGACAGGAGGTAGATACTACAAGTTAAAGCGGAATACTTGTAAGGTAACACACCCTTGCTCATTATATGTGAAGAACTACAAGCTGTCATGAAATCATCCAGGGGAAATTCAACAGAGAAATTAACAAGGACTCGACAGACATTCATATGTCCTTCTGTAGCTATGTTGGACACCTGGGAGGACACTCCCAGATATGCTCAAACCGGGTTCACAATGATGTGAAGATGACTGAACCTACACACATTGCCAGCATACTGGCTGACATGTTCAGTGCTAACATTTCCCCCCTCCCCCCTACATGGAGAGATATCTATACCAGAGACTTGTAGATCCTGGAACATCTGTAACGCACAGGTGGGAAATGCTGTCTCCAAGGCAGTGAACACAGCATCCATGGGACCAGATGGTGTCCCAGCTGTGTACTCCATGAACTCTATGGGGAATTAAACCCACACTTAGGACAGCTGTTTAATCTTAGCCTCACCTCAGGATACATACCCGAGTAGTAGCACAAGGCAACTGTAGTCACACTTCACATAGATGGTGCCTCCACTGACCCTGGTTATTACCATCCCATTAGCTTGACAAGCCTTATCTGCAAAGCCATGGAGAAGGATCATAATGGAAATCATAGATAAAGACATAGGGGACTCGCATACTTTGGATACAACCCAGTTTAGCTTGGTCAAAGTCAGATCATGCCTTTTACACGTGTTTGACTTGGTAGGATCAGTCACCAAGGCCATTGATGACGGTAAAGCAGTCCATACAGCCTACCTCAACCTGGCAAAGGCCTTCGACACAATACCCCCCTCGGGTATCATTGATAAACCCGTCATCTTGAACGTAAATCCATACATCGCCATATGGGTTGCAAACTGGCTAAGTCACAGAACACACATGGTCATAGTTGCTGGCGCCATGTCATACTCACAGCCAGTCACAGGTGGTGTCCCATGGGGCTCAGTCCTGGGTCCACTATTTTTCAGCATCTACGTTACCAAAGTACAGGCAAACACAGGGGGGTTATGGGTGACAATGTTTGCAGATGACTGCAAACTGGGTGCCATAGTCAGACACACATCTGACACAGATATCCTTCAGGAGTGCCTCACAGATGTGGATAAGTGGTGCCAGACACATGGCCTACAGCTAAATGCCAGGAAATGCATAGTCATACCCTTCGGGAAGAACAAGGTTACCTCTAGCTACCATATAGGTGGCAATCCACTGAGCACAGAGGGAGTTACCAGGGATCTGGGGACCCGGGTTGTTGTTAACCGTTCGTTAGACACACACGTTGCTAATGTAGTTAGGTAGACCTTCCACATTGCCCACATCATCATGAAGGGATTCACATGTAGATCAGGGGAGGTCATTGTACCCTTGTACTCATCACTCATTAGACCTATGATTGGGTACAATGCCCCGTCCAGAATGTATCTGACCCAACACCTGCAGCAGCTGGAAAGGCACCAACAGTTCATCAACAAACAGATGCAGGGTCTCAGGAATATGTGTTATACTGACCAACTGAAAGAATTCCAGCGGTATACAGTTGCATACCACTTTCCCAGAGGTGACCTGTGCCTGGCATACAAGGCCATGTCGAACCCAGATCTGATGACTATGCTTCACCTAAAGAAGTTAGATCCCTCAGAACCACAAGGGCAGGTGACATACACCTTGGCACTGTCATTAATAGAACGTGTTGTTGGGACAGATTAATCACCCAGACACTCACTATGCTGTGGAACAACATCCCAGTACATGTGAGGGCAAGCACCTCACTGGCCTTGTGTTAGTAGTTTGGCATGGATGTCTGAATTGATTTATTTAAGTAACCTTCTAAATGAATATTTACATTAGCACATTGTGAATCTTTACATTTCGTTGGTCTATTTTACATTAGTCATAATCATACGGATTATCTGTATATATTATGGTTCATTTATATTACTAGGTGTCTGCAGTTCTGTTAATATATTGGCACAATCCGTAGAACATATATATGTAGCTTACACAGTCAGACATTTGGAAAACATTCTGTTGGTTCATCTTTCATATATATACATATATTTCTATATTTCTATGAAGAATGTACCTTCCGAAGCAATGTCTGATGTCCTCACTGTGTGGAATCTGTAACCCAAGTAAAGTTTGTTTGCTTGTTTGCCTTTAAGGCATGTAATTAATACCTAGCACATCTAATTTACTGACCAATTAAGGGTTGTAAATGTAGTAGGTTGGACTGCATTGTATGTATTCTGAATAAGTCTGCTTATGAAGCAGACGAAAACAGCTTAAATAAACTATGGTGACTGCATTTAATTCCTGGTGTGCTCTGAGTGGTCACTGACGGTGTGTACAGTACCTTGTCTTTGCTTTGGACTTCATCGGCTGGTTGTCTGTGTTTGTTGTATGGGGAATGTCAACTGTAGTCCCTATGTGTATTACTTGTGTAATGCCTTACTATGGCAGTGTAATTCCACCGGGTTTGCAGTTATGGGTGCCATCTTAGTCATACGGTTGTCCATCCATGTGAATTGCCTACTGGACACTGGTATAGGGCTGTACACATTTCACACCTGCATTTTGCATTCTCCGGTAGATGGTTTGCATTAGTAGCAGAGAGTAAGGCAGGTGCTACGCACACATCCCTCCCACGGGGCGGAACAAAGGATTGCCTGCGAAACAACACCGAGGCCAGATTCTACATACCCAGACTCCCTTGACTGCAACAGTTGACAGTACCCATTACACATCCTTCATGTGTGCGGGACTTTGATGTGGACGCAGTTCTATGGACCCGCACCGTGGGTATTTCTGTGCATGTGTGCTGCATTTCATGGACAGCTATCATCAACATTGAACACGCTTGTGGTGCATATGTGTACCTGTGGCGTGGTGACGACAATGAGATCACGTGAGTAATGCAGGAAGCTAGCAGGCATTCCATGAGTGGAATTTTTGGGTCCTACAATGGACACCGATGTGCATATGTCAAGTTAGATGTTGCTGGACTGTGTCCACCTGCCTAGTGCTTTTCACTGCTGGTGTATGTTCCCCAATCGCGGTTGTGTGTTTGACTACCCATTCTAGATGGTGCTACATAACCAGGTGATTTAGTACTGTGAACAAATGTCATACATCCAAAGATGCTGGTTAGCAACTGCTTCATATGAACCTCAGACATCCCAATGGGACATATCCGTCACTGTATTTCCAATATAACACCACTGGAACATGTTGATCACCTATATATTCATTTAACCATGTTGTCTTCATAGGTGGGAATGCCATAGTTTACATATCCTACTTGACGTTGTGTGTGTGCCATTAGTATGTGTTCCACAGGTCGCACATCTGTTCCGCTGTATGGTAGCGGGTGCTCCTCATTCTGTTGCTGGCAGATTGAGTGCTGTGTACGCTGGTGTTGGCACGGCGGTCCGACTGTGTATGTGGAATGTCAACTGTAGTCCCTATGTGTATTTCCTGTGTTATGCCTTACCGCGGCTGTGTAATTTACCCGGGTTTGCAGTTGTGGGTGCCATCTTGGCCATACGGTTGTCCATCCATGGCAATTGCCTACTGGACACTAGTATAGGGCTGTACACATTTCACACCTGCATTTAGCATTCTCCGGTGGATGGTTTGCATTATTAGCGGAGAGTAAGGCAGGTGCTACGCACACATCCCTCCCACGGGGCGGGACAAAGGATTGCCTGCGAAACAACACCGAGACCACAGTCTACATACCCAGAATCCCTTGACTGCAACAATCGACAGTACCCATTACACATCCTTCATGTGTGCGGGACTGTGATGTGGACGCAGTTCTATGGACCCGGTACCCTGGGTATTTCTGTGCATCTGTGCTGCATTACATGGACAGCTATCAGCAACATTAAACATGCTTGCGGTGCATATGTGTACCTGTGACGACAATGAGTTCACTTAGGTGTTGAAATAAGGCGGCATTCCTGTCTTTAGACAATTTTTGGGTCCTACAATGGACACCACTGTGCATATGTAAAGTGTAGAGCTTGTCAGACTGTGTCCTTGTGAGCAGTGGGTTTCACTGATGCTGTGTGTTCAACAATCGCAGATGTCTGCTTGACTACCCATACTGTGTAGTGCTACAGGAACCATGTTTTCCGATACCACAACCCAATGGTGTACATCCAATGTTGCAGGTTAACAAACACTGTCATACCCAGAGGTCACGATTGGAAAGTATTGCCACTTTATTATCGGAACAACAACTCCAGACTGTGTAAATCACGGGGACTTTAGGCCGGTCTTACCGGCCATTTGCAATTGTAATTAGCAGACACGTGTCAATACATGTATGATAAGACATATTGTCATGCAGAAGTTAATCTATGTTATTTGGACATTGGCTTCTGCTTTTGGCATCCGTTGCTGTGAGTGTTGCCAGTTACCATACACATTGCTTGCTCAGAGGCAGACTACACAATTCTGCACACTACTGTGGTCTCCTTTAAGGACCCTGAGCCAGTGGTCAACAGTACTGCAGCCACTGCATCAATCACATTTGCCATCTACCAGTACCTACAGGACTGCATGAACCAGGCATTCACTTACCCAACTGTGGTTCATTGTACCAATGCCAAGCATCCAGTGTGGTGTACCCCAGCCATACACAGGATGTACAACACGAGGAGGTGGCTACTACAAGGTGGAGCAGACACCTTGTGAGGTATGACACCCTTGGTCGTCATATGTGTAGAGTTACACACTGTCATGGAATTGTCCAGGGCACATTCCACAGATATACCTACATGGACCTGGCTAACAATCATACCACCTTCAGTTGCTATGCTCAACACCTGGGAGCTCACTCCCACATATGCTCTGACTGGGTTCACATAGAGGTGGGGTTTACTCAACATACACACATTGCCAACATACAGGCTGACAAGTCCAGTGAGGACATCTCCACGCCCTCCCCCACACATGAGGAGATGTGTGTACCAGCGGTTTGTGGTCACCAAATGTTCTGTGACACACAGGTGGGACATGCTCTCTCCAGGGTAGTGGACATAGCATCCATGAGACCAGCTGGTGACCCCGCTGTGTACTCCACTATCTCATTTAGGAATTGGACCCACAGTTAGGACAGCTATGTCTTTGTAGCCCCACCTCAGGTGGGGTACCCAGGTTGTGTCACATGTAGTCCCACGTCACAGGGCCAATATCTCCACTGAGGCTGGTTATTACTGTCCCATTACCCTGAGGAGACCTATCTGCAAAGACATGGGGAGGGATCATACTGCGGCTCGTACATGACTGCATAGGGGACATACGTACTTTGCATCACACACGGTTTGTCTTGTTCAGGGGCGGTTCATGCCTTTAAAGCATGGTTGACAGTTTCGGGACAGTCACCGAGGCCATTGATGGGGGTGTTGCAGTCCATACAGCCTACCTCGACCTGGCAAAGGCCTTCATCACATTACCCCCCTCAGGTATCATTGATAAACCCATTGGCTGGGATGTGAACACGTACATCACAGAATGTGTTGTAAACTGTCTATGTGACACAACCCACACGGTCATAGTTGCTGGCAGCATGTCAGACCTACTGCCTGTCACAAGTGGTGTCCCATGGGGCCCTTCCATGGGTGCACTCCTGTCATACACCTACATTTTCACGGTACAGGCACACACAGGGGTGCTATGGGCAACAGTGTTTGTAGATGACTGCAAAACAGGTGCCATAGTGGGACGGACATCTGACACAGATATCCTTCAAAGGGGCCTCCCAGGTATGCATATCTGCTGTCAGGGACATGTCCCACAGCTAAATGCGAAGTAATGCAACATCATACCTGTGGAGAACTACTAGGTCACCTTTGTCCAGCATATAGGTGGCTGTACACTCAGCACAGGGGTGATTACCAGGGATCAGGGGACAGTGTTTGTCGGTCACCATTCATTCCACACACACGTTGCTATCGTGGTTGTGTGGGACTTCTACATTGCCCACCTGTTTATGCAGGGTTTCACATCTACATCAGGCTAGGTCATTGTCTCCTTGTACCCATTACGTGTTACACCTATGATCTACTACATTGCCCCATTCAGACTGTATCTGACCATACACCTACAGCAGCTGTGAAGCTCACATAGGTTAATTGTTGTACAGATGCAGGATGACATCATTTTGTGTAATGCTGCCCCACTTGTAGGACCCCTGCCACATTATGTCACATACCTGCTGTTTAGTGTTGACCTGTGCCTGACATACAAGGCCATGTCAACCCATATGTCATGTGTATGCTTCACCTACTGTATCTGCATCCCTCAGAACCACTAGGGCAGGTGACATTTACCTTGTCACGGTCATTAATGGGATGTGTTTGAGTGACACATATATCACCCAGACACTCATTATGCTGTGGATCTACATCACAGTACATGTGAGACAGAGATCCTTCCTAGCCTTGTTCGCGGGTATGTTGTCCATTGGATGGAGAATTGCAGGTATAGGCCAGGGATTACATCATTATCACTGCTTGACGGAGGCACAGCAATATCATGAGTATTTTATCTGAAGCACAGAAGGTTGGCAAAGTCATTCTAACTATGGTGTAGTATTATGGCTGAACCTGGGACAATGGCCTACCCTGTACCTATGGACGTATGAACCTATATTCATAGTCTGTCACATTTACAATTGTCTATCCACTATACTCTTTCTCCAGTGTATATTTCTGTGGCACATGATTGTCCTCTGTATTACATGCAGGTATGCTGTGTACAGTGCACATACGTCACTGTTGATGACAGTGTATCTGTGTCCCTAACACTGTGATACTGAGGACTACCACACATCCTTCACAACATTACATGCATATGTCCATTCTATTCTTCTTTGGCCTATGGGGGGGTGTTAAGGCAAACATTACTCAAGTCCCTGTTTGTGCATGCTTCATGTTGGTGTTTGACCAGGCTCCGTTGCAGTCATGTGTTGGACAGTAGTGTGTCTGTGTGTTTGCCATGTGTTTTATTGCGGTACATCTGTGGGAGGTGTAGTTGGCACATGTTCCTCTTTGCAGGGACACCCATCCTGGGGTTTGTGTCATGCATCTGCACTTGGCACGTGCCATATGTCCTGTACTATTCCCACAGTCGTGTATGCCTTCATGCACTACTACTGCGTGTTACTGGCTGTTTGTATGTGGTACACATGGACATTGTGATGGTTGGCTTGACCTATTCCCATGCTAGACCGTACACATCTGTCAATTAAGTTTTTTAAATCAAACTGTAACACTCATTCGTATTTTCACAATGACAGTCAATAACACAGGAAGCTGTGATTAATAACGTTTTACTACTGTGCAGCAGGAGGCAGAGAAGTATGCAGTAAAAGTTTAGACATTTGTTTAACTCTATACATGTTACATCTGTATGAGCATTCTGTATACTATCATCTTTTGCACACATTAATGATGTGGTCAGTCACAAGGCATTTACATCGCTAGAGTCCAGAACGTTGTATTCCTACAACAGTGCTCAGGTAATGCTTATTAAATGTTTTCCCATGAGGATAGCACAACCTTGCTAGCCACATATTCAATTAGACTGTACTTCGGTAAATTCTGCTCTGTCACGGTTCCAACACTGTTCAGATCCAGTCCTCACTCCATTTCCTACTAGGTTCCTTTGTCTCTCTGCTGAGCAGCTGTACTCTGTGTTAGAGCTCACAAGCCTATCCTCCTCAGTGGAAGGATGACAGATATACCTGTACATACATGTATTATTCTGTAACCGAGCAGATGACTAATGCTGAATGACATACACCTGCTGCACTGGTTACTGCTAGGGTCAGGGTTCAATCACACTGCAGCTACACTACAGGCAATTACATGCATGATAAGCTGTACTGCCATATTGTAAGGTAGAATAATATGCATTATACAGTATTTGCTTCTAAAGTTGCACGTCATATATATGTTTAAATATGTATTGTGCTAACATTCTCCCTCCTTTGATTGCTTCTACTCTATCCAGAAACATATACAACATTATTTCATTCCCTAGCCTCTTCCTCTGTGGAACGTTTAACTAGGCAAGTACTTTGTTGTACATTTCAAGAAGGATTGCATTTTCTATTGACAAATACCACTACAGGTCTTGATACATAGTCTCGGGTACAGATATGTCGCCAGAGTCCCTGACTAATACTTACATGCAAAGTATCCCACAATAGACACATGCTCCCAATATGAGCAGAACAACACAAATGGCAATCATGATATTCAGTATGACTGACCCCATCCACCCAATGGTTTGTGGAAATGGTTCGTCAGTGGGTTTGGGCCTGGTTCCGCCATGGATGACACCTGCTGTATTACCTCTAGGTGGGCGTTGATTTTGGTCTCTTCATGTGGTAGTTGGACACAGCGATCTTCTTCAATAAGCGCGCACGTACCAATTCTCAGTGCCACGGTGCAGTCGTGCGCTATTACATTTTGTGACACAACAGTTCTCATTGCATCCAGTTCATCAGTCACAAGGTCAAGAGCGGAAAGTTACATTCATCCTTCCTCCGACAGGTTTTGATAACTTCCTCTGTTCCCTGATTGATTTCACTACTCCACAAGCTGGGAGTGTTCCAGCCCTGGTTATGACGCTGTCACTCAAGTCCATATGAATCGATATTCCTTTATCTCTTGCAGAAGACTGGAATGTCAGAACAGCTTCCATTTCACCCACTGGATTAGTAGGTTTCTCGACTGTGTTCCCTGTTCTTGAGCTATATGTGTTATAGTTCGTTTCGCACCCAGAGGCAATTGTGCAGTATGTCATGTGACTGGAGCCAGATAACCCAAATAACAACTGCCGGACCAATTCCCAGGTAACCATTGATATGCTTATTTCCCACAAACAACATAACAATATTCTACTTTACTACTGATGCGGGTTACCTCTGCATGTAACATTTTCCTGTCTCTAACAGAGGACTGTTTATACAATTCAGGATGTTTCTGCACATCCTTCCACATTGTTCTCATGATGTTTCAATACAAATAATGAATGGTGCTACAAGTAGTACTGTGATCTTTGGCTGTTATATGACATTCGTAAGACACAGTTATGTTACAAATACTCCCACCAACTGAAACTGTATCATGTTTATGATAACATACAATTCCTTTTTGTGTAACAGGTAAGTACATTGCCACATTGTCCTGTGATCTCACAGAACCTGTATCAAAGTGTAAATATTCACAAGTCTCAATCTATCCCCAAGGGGACAACATGCATCGGAAGTCCTCCATATGATGTAGGTATGGCAGTACAAACACAGCAATTTAAAGTGTTCATAGTCTCTATATGCACACGTGTCATGCCTAGGTATCTGTTGAAGTGTGGAAGACACTCTGTGGCCAGTTCATCACGTATCGGTATTTGTATCCGTGTAGTTCTATGCAGGTAAGGTCCCAGCAAATGTAAAGTAAACACAAACATGGTTAATAGGTGTATAATCATTAGGACAGCAAACACAATGTCTTTGGGGTTGCTTTGTATTGTTGTACAGTCTTGCCCGGGTGATTCAGGCTCTTTGGTATATCAGCTACAAGATGTCAATCAGACTTGATATCCTTTACCGGTTTGAAAAATGTGAGGTGGACCCAGGACGACCTCTCTGCAAACTTTACTGCAGTAGGCGTTGCCAACAGTACCCGGTACAGACCTTCACAATTTCCACTTGGCAATAATGTTCTTTGGATAACAGTGACATACACACAGGATACTGGTGTCAGCTATGCGTCCGTCTTCGTTTGCTCTTTATCTGTAAAAGACTTTAACTGACGAACAGTGTTATTGGTTAACAATCCTCTCATGTCACCTGCTAATGAGTCATCAACCTCCGGCTCTGCAGGCATGACAGCTTTCCACTCTGGCACATGATATGCCATTCCACATACTACTTCGAAGTGGGTGCAGCACTTTACATTTGGAACTGTTGTCATGCTCAGCAATGCTAGAGGTAGACAGCACATGTAACTCGTCTGGATGTCACCCACCAACCTCCTCTACTTATTTCTCGGGATCCCATTTTACGGCACCAGCAGTCATGCTGACTGTGGGTTGTACATGCAATTTACATTCATGGTAATACAAACTAATCCCCCAGGTTGCATGATTGTCTGGTTCACTACATGTGTTCTATTGTCACTGTAGCTTCTTTACAGCATGCCAGATCTAGGGATACTTTATTTTACTGGCACCTTTGCCACTGCTGCTGCATCCAGATTCATGGTTGGGAATGCTTCTACCCATTTTGATTATATATATGTGTAATCACTAAACAGTATTTGTTCCCTTCACATTTATTCAGATGTATGAACTCCATACAAATAGTACGGAACGGTTATGGTGGTGTGGGTAAACTCACTCCCTTCTGTTTAAATGCTCCCTGTGCATGATATCTACTGCAAATGTGACACGCTGCTCATGATGTTTGTATGTGGTTCGTAATTCCGTATGTTAGGGGTATTCTGTTAACCAAATGTACCATCCCCTCTGTTGAGACATGTCTCTACCCATGGCTCCACAAAGCCGCATATCTGAATACATTAGACGTTAATATTGGCTTTATCACTGTGGATATGTGCAGTCCGTATTCAAGGATTGCTCTTCGTCATACCCATGTCGGCTTTTCTGCTTTCGTAGTTGCTGTTTGCATTGTTTGTATAATTTCTACTTCTAAACTGTCTGAGGTTTGTCATTCCTCATTCACACAAACACTTTCCAACTGTGAGGCTGCTTGTTTTGCAGATGCATGAGCACATGCCTTACCTTTCCTACTGTTATCCTGTTGCTTTCTATGACCTGCACATTTACAATTACCTACTTTAGTGGGTAACTGAATGGAGTCTAATGCATTCAGGATCAATTAGCATGATTAATCGGTTTACCGTGGATGTTATCATTCCCCTATTCTTCCACCGCTGCTCATAAACATGCACTGTACAGACAACATACTGACTATCGGGACATATGTCCACACATCAGGTTTCCGCTACAGTACAAGCACGTCTTAAAGCTATCTATTCTGCTGCTTGAGCAGACACGTTATGCTGCAGGGTTTGGCCGTCTACAATCTCATTATCAATAACTACTGCATAACCTACTTGATTCGTTCCTGTAGGACTCTGTCTACATGATCCGTACACATTAACTGTCACCTCTGCATCATCTAAGGGTATATCAGTGATATCATGTCTGTGTGTAGTTATTTAATCCATTTCGTATAGGCAACTGTGTGGTGTGCCATACACAGGTGTCGGACGTGACGTTGATAGGTTTCATGTTGTACAACGTTCAATCACCATATGAGGTTGACTCATTGGTAGGGTCAAACAAGACAGATGTCTAGCACGGGTCAGGAATGCTATCTTCTCTTGCAGCAGACTGATCGCAACTGCATGAGACATTCTCACAGTGAGAGGGTGGTCTAGTAACATTAAGGCCGGGGCCTGTACTGCCATGGGTGCTACAACAACTGCCTGTACACAATTTGGCACTGACCATGCCACAGTGTCCAACTGCAATGAGTAGTAAGCTATGTAGCGTTGCTGACTTCCATGCTGTTGCATCGAGACTGACATCATATATCTCCGCTTACAATCTACAGTCTGACAACATGTGTTATGATTATTCAGGAGACCTACTACAGATGTTGAAGCTATCAATCATTCTAGTCTGCAGAAAGCTGTTTCTGCTACTGTAATCCAGTGTAGTATGTGTTGTGCTGCCATAGGTGTATTAAAGATTAAGGCAGACAATACAGCGGATTCCAAAGCATTGTTTGGTAACCAGCTTTGACAAATGTTAGTCGGCCCAGACAGGACTTCATTCCCTTCTTGTTAGTTGGCTTGGGTGCTTATGAAATTGCTACCTTCCTATCGTCATGTGATGTTCTACCCTACTTGGATACCACATATCCCAGGTACTTGACCTGTATTCTCTGTAGCTGCAATTTATGCTTGCTTACTTTATGTCCCTGTTCTGCTGAATATCTCCATAATGCTATTGTATCTTCCATACATTGCTGCAGGGTAGGGGCCGCAAGCAGAATATCATCCACATGAAGTAGAACTTGACTGGCCCCGGGTGGAGTTAACACCGGAATGTAGCTAGCCATCCCCTGTGGGAATATCGTTGTACTTTCACAGTATCCCCGCGATAGCTGGGTATGGCTGTATCTGTTACCCTGAATGTACATGCAAAGCAATACGGACTATCTGGATGTATAGGTATTGCAAAGGAAGCATAGCTTATATGTACCACGGTAAGATACTTCTGTGGCGTGTTCATAGCATTGAATATAGTGTGTGGGTCTGGCACCATCGCTACCCTAAGTATTATTACATGATTTACAGCTTGTACATACTGTACCATCCGCCATTCCCCCTTTGTTTTCCGATCAGAAGATACAGGGGTATTGCATGGTGAATAGCGATTACTTTGTAGATGGGGAATTCCCTCTGTGACTTTACAGATATCTTCTGGTGTCCACGGTCTATACACTACGAGGGTTGGGTCCTGGCCTTCCTGTCCTGCATGAGGGTTTGGTACTTCAATTAATTGACAGATATCCTCACTCTGTTCTAGTGACTGTCTTCTTACTCGGGTGTCCCTAGGTATGTTACGAGTTCGGGATGTGGTTTCAATAGCTTCTGTTACATTTGGTCGTTGTGCTACCTCTGTTGCCACAGGATAACGTGTGGGGACTAGCCTGCCCTCCCGCTTCATATCCTGGATGTGGTATCGGAGGTGGTAGGGGGTTGTGGGGGGGGGGCTATCGGTACTACTGTATTATGATCTTCTCTGTGTTATGATGCTTTGCCATTTGTAGTGTTCTGTTCCCTTCGGTTCACTACCTCAATCCACCTATGTGCATGATGGATACCCAATTGTCATTGTTTTGTCGCCTGCACATCTTAGGGCTGCCACCTTTTCAGATGCACAGTGTGGGACATTAGTGTTCGGAACGTGTAATTTTCCAGGAAAAAGCATACCCACGGCCAGTACATTGGACAGGATTTCACTTTTTGCCAGGAGAGCGACCAATTGTTGTAGCATTTCAGTTGCTTATTCTGTTTATTATGATATTTTGTTGTTCCAGATACAAAATTACTGTTTTATGCTACCATTTTGAAAGATATCTGGGAAATGTTTTTCCTGTGATATCAGGACACTTGCCATTTGTTCAGTTTGTTTGCAGGACACAACTGGCCAAAGAGGGACTGTCCCTCTCAGGGTGGGACAGGTGTTTACCCTAGGACATGTGCATCACATTTTCAGGGATTACAATGTTTCAGTAACGATATTTTGTGTGATATACCATCAATGTCATATTTATTACCCCATTTTGCTGCATAACTCACATTATGTGCTCTCTGCGATTGCATATACCTCACGTCACCCGTCAAACGTGGATCACATGATCTGTTTCTTCAATAATCTCCCATATCCTCTACACGACTGCTATGTACCCTTCTCTCATACCACGTGGTGTCTCCTTCCCTGTATCCACTGTAGTGTCTACAATCACTATTTACTCTGCTGTGTGTTCCCCTGACCTATGTTCAGATTTAACAGTATTTGGATAGGTCTTCGACCCGCTATCACAACTGTTAACAGAAACACAATGTAGTCTGGTCCCTGATCTACAATAGAGACAAAGAGGCAAACACTCCTTACCTGTGC
Organism: Protopterus annectens; assembly: GCF_019279795.1. Taxonomy (NCBI): domain Eukaryota; kingdom Metazoa; phylum Chordata; order Ceratodontiformes; family Protopteridae; genus Protopterus; species Protopterus annectens. The sequence goes on from NC_056731.1 coordinate 984,938,068, forward strand.
CTCCTGTTTAAGGCTGCACGATTTCTTCTTGGGATCCAGTTTTCCGCTTTTCAGCCACAGATCAGTCAGTAAACAGCCTCTTTACACACAACAATTCAGTCGGAGGTCTTTTCATTCAAGAAGAACCATTTATGCAAATTCTCCTGCGTAGATGTCTAACCAGCCATGCACTCTGACCTGTAGCTTACCAAGGGAATTCCGGATTACAAGGATCACAATGTCAAATAAGTTGTTAAAACCAGACTGTAGTTATCAGTAGGCTTTTCTAAGTGACAGCCAATAACACAGGAGGCTCGGGTTCGGAAGTTTTAGTAGTGTACACAGGCAGGCTAAATAATATACAGTCCAAGTATGAGAGTTTTGTCTGACTCTATACAGTAAGCAGTTTCTTTATATAGTGTTTACAATCAGCTTTTGCCCACCTTACTGCCGTGGTCGGTCACAGGGCATTTCCATCACTATGGTCCACAATAGTCTATACATACGTGGGTGCTGGGGTCGTGCTTTTAAAATGTTTTCCCATGAGAATAACACAGCCTTGCAAGGCACCTTGTAAATTACAGTGTCCTTCTGTGATTGTAGCTGTTTCAAGGACCCTAGACTGTTCCAATACAGTGGACAGTTAATTTCTTAATACGTTGCTTTGTCTCTCTGGTAAGGAGTTGTACTGTTATCTTCGATTAGCTCACAAGGCCATCCTCCTCAGGGGAAGGAGTGATGTTATGCATGTACATACATTTATTGTTCTGTAACCCAGCAAATAAGTGATGCTGACAGACATAAGCCTGCTGTACTGCTTACTGCCAGGTTCAGAATTCCATCACACTACAGCTTAGCTTCACCAATTACATGCAGGCTTAGTTCTACTGCCATATTGTATGGTACAATTCAATGCATTCTATAGTATTTGTGTCTAAACTGGCACTTCATATGTGTTTCTATATATATTTTTCGAACAACAGCCATCCCGCCATATGCATGTTGTTCCGTCCTTTACCTTGACTGTGTGTATTTGTCCGTCCGGCAACGCTACTCTCCACATGTGATGTCCCACCTTCCCCTTCTTTGCCTGTAGCACCCTGTTAGGACGTCCTGTTTGGTAGGCACGTGTTCCGCTATATGTGATCGACTTCACTGCATAGCTAATCATCGATGCGGTGGTCCAACAACCCGACTTGTCCACATGTGTACAGTTATGTGCACCGTGTCGTATGCAAACCTATATGGTTTGGATGGGTACATACCACATGCGGGATGTACACATTCTGCAGACACATTCACATGCAGCCATTTACATATCTGTACCTGAGGTGGGTTGGTGACATGTGGGTGCGTATTTGCCCGCGTGGCATTGCCTAACACAAACATCTTACCACATTTCAGGTATGCACATTGTGTGTGGGTGTATAGCTGCACACGGATGCTAGCAGGTTAGGGTGCAAAGGTGTACATGGGTGGGACTGACATGTACAATGAGGCTATTGTGTATTACATCTGAATGCATGGGTTCTGCTTCTGGATATTACACTTCAACATACGCCATCCAGTGTATGCAACAGAGATGTTGCTGGGTGTGGGATATGTTGCTATGCACATGTTTGCCTGTGTTTGTGGTATCTTGCTTCCTTACTGTTGTGATGTCAACACAGCTACCCGGCTATGTACTCTCACTACTGCTTGTGACCATTATGGTTGGCACCTTTTCCAATGCCCATAGTGGGGCATGTTATGTGGAAACTTCTGAATTTGCAGGACTACACATACCCACGGCTAGTGCAGTTGACAGAACTTCACTTGTTTGCCATACTTTAAGCTTATTCTGTAAGCATTTGGGTTCCTTATTCATTTTCTTATGCCATGTCTGTGTTTCATATCGTAATGTATATGTTTTATGCTACTATTACATGTATATTGCGGGAATTTTTTTGGCAGGGGATCGGAGGTCATTTTCCATTTTTCCGATTGTTGCAGGGACACAACTGTCCAATCAAGGACTGTCCATGGTACATTGGGACAGCAGGTAACCCTGGTGACCATGCCCATGTCGCTACTGGGGTTGCCACCTTTTCCAGTTTCCAATCTGGGATATTTCCGGGACTCACATCTGACTTTACAGGCCGACACATACACACGGTCACTATATAGCATAGAACTTCACTTGTTTGCCTAAATGAAAGCTTATTGTTGTGGCAATTTGCTTGCTTATTCTGTTTCTTGTGTCATTTAGGTATTTCTGTTACAGAAATAACCAATTCATGCTACCATTACATTAAATACGGGATATCATTGTGTCCTACAATCTTAGCACATCTGCCATTTTAATACGTTTTTCGGGACACAACTGGCCATAGAGAGACTGCCCCAACCAAAGTGGGACAGGTGGCGACCTTAGTCGCTGCTCCTATGTCGGTGCGGCGCGCTGACATGCTGCTGTACACCTTCTCTGAGTGTAAGCACTGACGGTGCATTGCGGGACAAACGCGGTCTTATGCGTATCCTTTGCTCCTTGGACGGGTACACTTATGCCTTCGTGGCTTGTATTTGCTTCTCCGTTAATTTGGGACGGGTACTATGTTGCATACTCTACGTGCGTTTCATTCTGCACGGGACCTGGCTGCTGCCATTACTATTATGGGCGGACCGTGGCTGTCAGCACATTAGGTTGCTCACCTCATGCCGGCTTAGACACGCCTCCAGACGCATCCTACCTGGGCTCGCTCACGTACACTACGCACGTGTCTGTGGTTCTGGTGCACTCTCATTAATATGTATATGGCGCTACTGCGCCGGCTATTCACTGCACCGCCGGCGCAAGCCTTACGCCGGCCTTGCGCCGAGCTTCATGAATCCCGGGGTTTATGTTCTTGAATGCTGTCACAGCAGCTGTGCACCTATAATGCCAGCAGTAAACTAGCAGTCACACAACAAATTATTTACAGGTATTATAATTAGGCTCAGAAGAGTTGTTGGTTACTACTGACATCTGCTTTGCCACTCTGGTATAGCAGACAAATAGTAGATTTAAAAAAAAAAGTGATGAGCATAGCTCACAACTGTCCAGATATTTGAAGAATGTTCGCCTTTTGCCCCATATTTTTGGCTTGCGCCTCATAAAACTTGTGGCAGTCTTGCAAATCAGTGTGGGCTGAATTCACTAAGTAATGATAGACATTTACGTTTCAGACTTCATATCATTCAGAAAATACATGTTAACACTAATTTTTTTTTTATTTTAGCAACTTTCTAAGTTTATATAAGCAATATTTAAAATATGTCCCTATTTTTGGGACTTTGTCCCCCATCATATTTGTCTTGACAGGTATGGTGATGAGCAGTCAATGCTAATACATATAGATATTTACACACAGACGTACATCAGGTACAGATGTGGTCAGTATTTTGAATGTGTTCGTAGTCATAAGCATGACAATTTTTGTTTTGATACATGGAAGATTAACTAATTTTTGCCTTTTGTTTTAAAGTTATGAAAGGATAGATGGCAGCGATTAATCCCAAGATGCCCAAGGTTTATTCCTTGAACTAGAAGCAGCCCAAAACCCAGACCAATCTGTGGACACCAATAAAAGTGTGCTGTCATTTAATGAAGATGAATTGGCTCTTGACATCACTCCTGCCAAGAAATCAAGAAAAAGGGTTAAATAAAAAAAGACTGTCCATAGTTGTGGACAATCCAATACCAGTGGCTGAAAATACAATAGACCGAGAGAGTAACAAGGCTAGGGGAGTGTCAGAGCAGGGTATCCTTGACAGGGGTCAGATATTTGATGACTATAAGGATGAGTTCATTAAATCCCTTCTAAATGAGGGCAGGGTTTCTGACTTAGCTTTAGAAAGAAATTATGCAAACATGCCCACCCCACCTGTTAGTCAAACCCAGGTAGATGTCATTGACCATCCCCAAACAACACAAGTAGCAGCTCCACAGACTAGGGGTAAAATTGCTGTCACTTCAAAGATAACTGATGCCTCAGTCACGGATATCAATATCACACAGTTTTTTATCCCCCTGGCTATCTCTAATTATAGTTTTACAACAGCTCCAGGTTCCCAGTTCACACTCTATGTCCAGACCACTGTCAAATACAAACTACTGAATTTGTTGAAATATTTGATTTAATGGATACAGAAGAGATCTGTTGTACCATAGATGCCAAGAATCCTGTGGCCAAGAACTTAATGGATGCTCTGTCAGCTATAGGACAAAACCCTCTTGTAGGTCAGTATCAAGAATGAGACAATTGGATTCTAGGTTTCATGATATTTATGGGCATTATAGTTGAAAAGGACCACAGGCAAGCATTATCCCTTGTCATGCATTTTGTGGAAGTTAGGGAGGCACAGCACATCAATGTCTGTGCTGCATGGTCAGTGTACAACCAAAGATTCAGTAAGTAGAAAGCCAGGGTCAAGGCAATATGGTGGGAGCACCAACATCCTGACATATGGTTGAGTGTCATGTGGGACAGATCATATACTCCTGAAAATGACTATTTTAAGAGCCAGCAGAAAGAAAAATTTTGTGAGCCTTTAATAAATGGAGGTGCTCGTGGCCTACTTGCAGTTTTGTTCACTTATGCTACTCTTGCAGGAAGGGTCAGCCAGTCACTAGATGCTAGTCAAAACAAAATCACTCCTCTCCTAATCATATGCACCTCACTCAGGTAAACAGGACTGTCTTTTCTCAAGATAACTAAGTTAGGATCCAGCATAATTTTTATGGGCAAGGGAATAGGTTTTGCCGAAGGCAAACATGGCTGCATACCTTCTCGCTCCCCAATCAAGCTAGATAATTTGGTTCATTTGTTGTCAGACTACCCAGACTTTCAAGCTGCATCCTTTCTAATCAATGAATTTAATATAGGTTTCAAAACTGGTTCCCCAAGATTTTAAGTTATTTAAGAGTCTCTATCTCTGTCTTTCTTTCTTTCTCCTTGGTCAAGATTAAAGAAGATATGGTCACTGCATTGATCAAGACAAAGACTATAGTAAGTAGAATACTTGGTGTCTATTTTCTGCTATTGAAAAAAATATTAAATTGAATAGCTGTACAACTAAATTTAGAAAATGAACAGCACTTTTAATGAACAAAGATGTCATCAAAAATAAAGTAATCAAATGACCATAGTTGGCCAACATAAAGGGACTGCAATCTACTACTAGCTTACTGGTAACTTAGCTTTAAGATAACCTGACCTTTCTCCAATTTAGTGTGACCTCGGACTTGGTATATATAATTGGGGGGGGGGGGGTTGTGGGCACAGCCCCCCCACAGCAGAAAGTTTAAGAGAACATGGAACAATACCCCTCCCTGCTATATATATATATATGTATATATATATATAAAAATCTATCTATCTATACCGATTCCAAGTTTGCACTAAATTGGGAAAAGGGCAGGTTCTGTTAAAGCTAAGTTACTGGTAAGCTAGCAGTACATTGTGATCCCTTTATGTTGGCAAGCTATGGTCATTTGATGACTTTATTTTCAATGATATCCCTGTTCTTTAAAAGTGCTGTTCAATGAATAACATTTAATACACAGCCATTTGATTTAATATTTTTTTGATCACCAAACATCTGTTGAATCTGTTGAATGGTAATAAGCATAAACAACATCGGATGCATTTTCACATGCAGAATTAAATATCTTCAGCTGTGGGGTACCTTCTTGACTCAGTTTAATGGAGTGTCTCTCTGGCAGTTCCCTTGGGTCTCTTCCAGTGACCTACAGTTGTTTACTGATGCAGCGATGGGCTTTTGCATGGCCGGATATTTTAATGACAGTTGGTTTGCTGCTGAATGGCCCCATTCATGGTCTGCCGAGATGAAGAAAGACATTTCTTTCCTTGAGATTTTTCTCATTTGGGCAGCTACCCTAGTATGGATAGACCGGTAGTGAATTGCAGAATTTCATTTTGCTCAGACAACCGGGCAGCTGTTTAAGCACTGAACAAACAATTGCTCAAGTCAAAATGGGTTCACTCGTTCATTAGGCTACTAGTTTTATTGAGTTTGCAAATTAATATAACATTTTCTAGTTCTCATGTATCAAACAGCAACAATGGAATAACTGACATTCATTTTACCAGATTTTAAAAGTTGGTTCCAGCTGCAGTCCCAATGGAAATCTCATAACTACAGAACTGTGGCTGATTGGAGAAAGATAGCCAGATTGTTAGAGGCTAGATCTTGGGCTCAGAACACTAAAATGGCAAAATCCTCATCCCTGAGATTGTTTAAGAGATTTTATCAATCAGTACCCCAGGAAGACAGACATAGGGTGCTGTTGTTGGTGGTGCAATTCATGGTTCCCACTTGTTACAAAGGAGATTTACCTAGCTCCCTGAGAATACATTTGGCAGCTGTGGGTTGGATGGCAAATTTATTAGGTTTGCTCAACCAATCTAATCACTGGGTAATTATTAGAACACTAAATTTGTGGAATAATTTCAGAAGAACTCATAATTATGCCAGGAAACCAATAAGCCACCACCTTTTCAGTATTGTAATGAAGGGTCTCTCTTCCTATATGCTCAGGTGTTATATGTTTTTTATGGTCTTGGGAATACTGTTCACATGCTTGTATGTTGGGGCTTTTTGTGCAAGTGAGTTTTTACATTACCTACATTGGGGGGGACATGGTGATATATAGGAAATTTGTTTTGATATGGGTACAATGATCAAAAACTATTCAAACATCAGGTTAGATTGGACTAGTCTAAGTACTGGTTACTTGCCCAGTGTAAGATGCTTTTCAGGGTAAGCCTGGCCATTTCTGTTTTCAGTTCAAAGGACAAGAGGATGCTTGGTTTAAGGGATACTGATAAAATGAAAAGCATAGCCCTTTCATAGCAGGATATCACAGGAAAAGCAAACTCATGTCACTCATTTCAGATAGGGTGCATATCTGATTAACTATTATAGCACACTCTTCAGAATAATGAAAAGAACTGGATGGTGGCTGTCTAATGCATTTTTATCATATATTAGGAAACAATGACATATTCTGTATTTCAGGGGAAAAGGTTGTGTGAATTTTGGGACACTCCTTCATACAAAGAGTAGCTTTGCATGCACTGGCTGGAACCCCAGGGCATAGAGTGTCATTATAACTTCGCCATTGGTTGGTCCAGCTGTAGCTAAGTTGGTTCCAGTTTAGGGGTATGGCACCAGATGTCAACATATGTGGCCTTACCCAAGGGGATGATTATTCACTTTGGTGGAAATGATCTACCTGTAGTTCCCAAAACAATTTTATTAGCCAGGATAGTGGATGACCTCCACAGACTTTGTTGTCTCTACCCTGATGTCATGCTATTTTGGTCATCCATCATCCCCCGCCTTCATTGGCAAGGAGTCAGAAAAAATGCAGTGGTGGAAAGATCCAGGCAATTCATTAACAATAGGGTGGCTTGGGCTGCTGCCCAGTTTGGGTTTCAAGTGGCAGATCACAAGAACTTGGCTAAAGTCAATAAACACTTTTATGATTCAGGTGGGATTCATTTGAACACCTTGGGATGCAATTTATTTAATATGTAAATAACTTTGACAGTTGATAACATTTCAGAATGTTTTCTTGTGATGGTTTTCTTATTGCTTAGATTCTATCTCTCTTTAGAGGCCTTTGACACCATGGCACACATGCCAGCGGGTGACCAATAAATGTCTTTCCCCTTGTGTCCCCCCCCCCTGGTTTATTTCAGTGGCCACTAAAGGGTGGTCAGGTTATGTTTGAGTATAAAGCCTTGGAGAAGGTAAATGGTGACTATGCTGACACACTAACCTGAAGTGTTGTGTGATGCATTTCCAAGGCAGCTTGGGTTATGCCCCCAGACCCTATGAGTTCAGGGGAACTGGCTTGGTTATGCCAACTTGCAAGTGGTTCAAAAATCAAAGGATGTGTTATTGGCTATGTCGTTATTTTGGATATGGAATCGGTAATGTTTGTTAATGTTAAACAATTACTGGTCATAAAATAAAAAATGGTGTGTTAGTTGAGTCAGCCCTAGGTAACAAGTGAAAATTACTCACTGTATAAGACATACAGAGAGTAAGAAATTTTCAGTATGGAATCAGTAAAAGTCCATTTGAAGTTGGATACACAATCATGTGCATTGTAAAATCTTTCACAGGCCTGTATTTTGAAGTAGAAAGTTAAAGAAAAAATTCAGTGAAGGATAGCTCATGGCATTAGTTGTTGTTGTGTCTTTCAGCTTATCCCGGTTAGGGGTCGCCACAGCGGAACTCCGGTCCGCTAATGTTTGGTAGTGGATTTTTACATGCCGAGTTACCAGCCCTGATGCACAACCTTCAACGAAGGCATGCCCATTCACGCATGCCTCCACACAGAAGACACTCTAGCTGAGAATCGAATGCGACAACGTCTTGCTGTGAGGTGACAATGCTACCGCAGCACCACTACCGTGGGTCCCATTAGTGAAAAGGTGAAAAAAAAAACCCACACACTGACAAATGCCTGTACTTCCAGTCCTAATCAAAAATGGACTTGTGTGAATTTGCATTGAATAAATCAAGCAGTTAAGAACATGCGTTTTATTTTTCTTATTCTGGAGTAAAGATGCTGCACATTCTTTGTTGGAATCTTTGAGTGGATTTAGACAATGAGCTGCTGATCTGGTCTTTCCTCAACAAAATAGCTGACGTAACTCTTAAATGTATATGTTTCACACTAAATTTACCAGAGTTTAAAATGTACTACTCGATCATTAACACTAACAGAATATTAAGAATAGCTGAACATAACCTGTCAATGGAAAATTGGTCTCCTCTTTGGGTGACAATCTATTATAGATATATTAAAGCTCTAGGTTTCAATCCCAACGCACTTCCATTCCTGAATCAGAAATAAATACAAGCTTATAACATTATAGAACACTTAAAACAGTCTATCAGCTTAGCGCAAAAACTCTTTCAATTCTTGAAACTTGGACAAGCCATGACAATACTGCAACCCCTTCATAAAAACCCAAATTTAAAAATAAACAATAAGATGCTGGACTTAGTCCCTTTTCCCAGACTGAAAGATAAAACAATCCAAGATATTTATCCTTACCTTAACTGCTCAATATAAGAAATGAGGACCAACTTTAACCTCCCTAAATCACATATAATAATCCTAAGACAAATCAAAGAACTGTTTTCCAGTTACCTCCAGAATGCTACTATGACCAATAGTGACATATAAACTTGTAGCAGGTTTTGGAAAACTATTATCACAACAAAGAAAACTATTACTTATTCATATAAAATGATAAATGAAATCAAATACCAGAAAGACCTCCTCTTCTCTAACTACTGGAGAAAAATTAAACTATCCATAGATGATCAGCAAATAAGCCAGGCAATCAATCTAACACTGAAGATTATACCCCTCAAAAAGTTAGCATACACTCAGCTCATGATCAGTAATAATGCATATTTTACACCTGCAATCCTACACAAATTTAAGACATCAAAATCACCTTTCTGCCCATACTGTAAGGACCAGATAGCTGACTTAATCCATGTATTTTGGAGCTGTACATGTGTCTATAAATGCTGGAACTCTGTCCAGGTACAATTACAAAAAATGGGTTATCAAACATCAACATAAACTTAGGAATTCACTCTATTACACATTCTCCCACCCTACATACCAAGAAAACAAGCAAATACACTTTTAACAATCTTCCTACTAATGAAATTGTATATAACTTTTAAATGGCTAGATACAATAAATATCTCTTGGGGGGGGGGGGGTTAAACAAGTAGCTATACAGCACCTTTTAGCTCATAAAATAGTAATAGATAAAAGAAACAAAAACATGAAATCCAGAGAAATTTGGGAACAAACCTTTAATATCATATTAGCATAATTCATCACACAGCAACTTAGAAATACACTCTAATGGAACCGAAGAACACATACAAGTTCAGATATTAAATAATAACTTGGATATTATGAATGTATATACTGTCTGTATACCTGTGGAATTAACAGTGAAAGCATCTATGTACATAATGTAAATAGATATGTTGTAACGACCTATAGCCTGTGGTATTGACATCAATGTATAACATATATATACACTCATGTTGTAAGATGTTTTTTATCTGTGACATTTATTAATGTAAAAAGAAAAAGAAAAATTATTGAAAAAAAATGTACATGTTTCACATTTTATCTACTTCGACCGTGCAAAATTTTAAATACCCAGTATTTACACTACTTAAAACAGTGCCTCAATTTTAGATGGCTTAAACCACCTTAAAACATAGACTTTCATTGTGGGCATGTGTATGTGCATGTGTGTGCGTGTGTGTGTGTGTGTGTGTGTGTGTGTGTGTGTGTGTGTGTGTGTGTGTGTGTGTGTGTGTGTGTGTATTCTGCAGGACCGGATCCTTCCTTGCAAATTTTGTTTGTCAGGAAAGACTCTACACCCTCAAATTGGAAAAAGGTATATATATATATATATATATATATATATATATATATATATATATATATATATATATATATATATATATATATATATATATATATATATATATATATATATATATATATATATATATATATATATATATATATATATATTTAGACAGTGGACAGATGAATGGAGAATATGTAGCTGCTGATACAAGCAATACCTGTTACAGAAATAGCTTCTGCAGGACATTAATAATAAAGTAAAGAGGAATGCCTCTGTCATGATTTTTTACTGTATCACCTTTCTTTCTTTCTTTTTTCTCTCTTTCTTTCATGTGTTTCTTATCCTCGATATACCAGATAAAGTAAGAAGAGCTTATTTTCATTGTTGGCCTGTAAGAAAAGCTCCACATTCAGATAACGTGCATGATACACAAATACAATTATTTTACATATTCTAATATCATGCAGTGTTGCACAGAAAAACTAAAACAATGCAGATATGATTTATTTCATATGTAGGGTAGAAAAATAAAAAGGAATATTGGTTGCAATTTAAGTATTTAAACTTATACTGTATATACATTATATGCCACAGCAGGAAATTACTAAGCTCTGTACATACGGAATGGATATAAGTTATAAGGTTAAAGAGGATGATCAGTGTATTGTTAGATTGTGTTTTGTAAATAAAATTAGATAAGTGAGTCCAATATATGTAGAGAGAGAAGGAAAAAAGCATATTAAAGTGACAGAGTTACAATATTTTTTAATTGTGCATACTAAAATAAAATTGCAAAAATATTTCATAAGATAGCAGATCTAATGTTAGTACATGTGGTTTATTTATAAAAAGGACCAGTATCTGTTGAATTTATCACTTTTAGACACACAGGCAGAGATAAATTGTTCTTTTTCCAAAGTAGTCTGGAAACAAAGACTTCATTCTAGGAGAAAATGTGTTAGAAACATTGTTGTCCGACAGAAAAAAACATTGCCAACTGACATTTATACAACATTTCCTCAATAAAGTCAACAATGTGGAAAACTGATCCCAGAAACACTCAGCAGGGTGAAACATTATTTAGGTGTGTATGCATGCATGCAATTATCTTTTTTAAGTTTCCCTTTTAAAAATGTACAGAAATATCATATGCAGAATAGCCAGTGAGAGGACAGATGTAATTTGAGGGATTTTTTTAAAGGAAGCAAGATTACTAATTGTCCTGAGTGAAGGAGGAAGATTATTCCATAACTTGGAGACAGCATGAGAGTACAACATTTAGCCAGCTGAGTGTTTGGGTTTCTTGACAGACAATAATATTTTGTTTTCAGACCTGAGGTGGTGATTCATACATGGTCAGAATCAATGAGAGGGAAGGGCAGGTTTCAGATTGGTAGATTATCTTGTGGGTTGTAATTAACTGTAGATAACTGAGATGGTGGTGGGGTTTCCAGCCAATTTAGTTGGTGCAGAGGAGAGCAGTGATGGGTAGAAAATTTAGCATTTGTAACAAATTTAGCTACTTTGTTGTAGCAAGAGTCTATTTTCTTTTTTAAGGAGGATTGTAGGTTGCTAAGGATGGGGGCACTGTATAGAAGAGTTGGAAGCAGGAAGGATGAGGCCAAGGCCTTTTTAGCAGAGAGGCTAAGGAAATAGTTGTGTGTATAAAGGGCACCTAGTTTTTGGTGCGTTTTTTTTTGATGTTGCTGTGGATGTGAAGGTCAAAAGTTAATTTGTCATCAAAGATGACACCTAGCAATTTGGTACTATGGACAACTTCAATGATAGTGTTGTTGTGAGAACAAACAGTAAAAAGAGACTTGTCAACAGGGCTAGATTTTGTGAGGGTAAATAATAAGAGTTTTGTTTCATTGGGGTTAAGGGTGAGGTGGTTCTGGAGATGCAGTCCATTGAAGCATACACATAAAGTGCATTTCGTACCTACATATCAAGATGCCTAGCAAGGGGATAACTCAAACGAGTAAGTTTTCTGAGGCAGAGGATGAGATATTGCTGTATGCCTTCCATCTGCATGAGTGGCAGTTTTTCTGTCAGGGGAGTGCTGAGTTAGGTTACCCATGAATGTGCATGATGAGATCCGGTTGTAAACATAAATGGAGTAGAGGACAGGAACGCACATATAACCAATTTAGGACTTGGGTCACTGGCATCAACTGTGCTACCGAAAAACATGCTCAGTGCCTTACACAGCAAGGAAGGGTAAAAGGAGGGTAGCATGTGGTTGTACAAGCATTGAGAGAGACCGAGGAGTTTCCTTTATCTCTCAGATGATAAACCAACTCTTCACAGTGCCACAGGGTGGTGTTTGGAGCTGAGTTTTAGCATACCCTAAGTGTAACTGTGGGTGATGCGACATGTGCATATTGCTATGCCTGTACTACACCATGACTGTTTTAAATTGTTATATTTATCAATAAGCATTCTACTGATGTTGTTTGTTGTGTATACTATAAGTAGTTTGGGAATACAGCCTCCACGGATACTTCCACAAGGTAAAGTTTGTTGTTCATTATTAATTGCTAAGCACTACACGTATAAAATATGCACTGACAGTGGGAGTATGATCAAGGTTATGGGTTATATTTATAAAGAACTTTGTGCTTTGCTGTCTTCACAGATGTTTCTCTCTCTTGTATAAGAACTGTAGAACTTCCACTGCTTAATGTTGTAGACCCTTCAGAATTTGAGAATGATGGTGGTGGACAGCTATCATAACCATAGAGCCTATTGTCAATGCTGTAATAAATTAGTGTGATCTCAGGATCACCAGCCTAGATCATAGATCCAGCCAGTCACACTGGTGGTATGTCCTATAACAGACACCACTCAAAATCTCACTATAGACCAACATCTAGCTAGGGTCCTATTAGTTCATGTGAAACTCCTGGAATGGACAGCTCCTGTGGACAAGGGTGCATAAGGAATGGCTGTTCACCTTTTATGCATGCCCTGGAACTGACACTTATATCAAGCTATAGTGCTGGAAATAATGCTGAGGCTGTGACCCAGAATACGCACACACACACACACACACACACACACACACACACACACACACACACACACACACACACACGCACACACTCACACAAACATGCATGTACACACACACACACACACACACACACACACACACACACACACACACACACACACACACACACACCACTACTAACTTGCAAATTCTAGAAACCCATTGACAGTGGTCCACCCAAAAGCATCTTGCAGTATTTGCCCTAGCCCCACCTCATATACATAGATGCAGACGTACACTGCATTTTTCCACACCAATAACAGTCTGTGAAAAACACAGTGTAAATGTGCTTCCTTTCACCAGCTGTGCATATGGAGGTACCTGTGCCCTGCCATTTGTACAATATTACTATTGGGAAGCACAGACTGTTTTTTGATTTGCATACATCACTTTTACTGTTTTGTATATCTTTTACTATGTTTTGAAGCTATGCACCAGCAAGTACCTATTTTCCAGTGTCATGACATATTGAGCCTACCTGTGTCTCGTACACTCATCTCCTGTGGTATATTTCTCCACTCAATCCTTAACTGTCTCAGCCTCCACTCCTTGCTGTGCTGTAAGACATCTGGCCTACAATGGTCCTCCAAACTGCCTCCTAGTAATCATATAGTGTAACACTGAATACAACAAAAATATTTTTGAACATGTGCAAGGGGCATATTGCAGGGCACCAGCACATACATTCAGGCAGTGAAAGTGTGCCTTCTGCAACCCTAACACACTCTCCACAATTATCTGAACTTGGACTAGGGATAGTTAGATGCATTGTCTGTCATACTCTGTGTATTTTTAACAGATGCCATCAGCCATGACTCTAAGGCATAGCCAGAATGTCACCCCTCAGAAAACATTGACACACAGGTTTGCAATATGTTGGACTCATGGAAACTTCAAGGATGCTCTGTAAGACACAGGTAAAGTGATACCCTGTGCATTACAGACCACTTGGCAGTTAAAGGAATTGTGCTCTTTATTTGTTCACATACAGACTTCCAAGTATATCTGGTGAACCTTTAATTTCAATATGAGTACAATCTATGGCCCACAGTACCTCCAGAAAATGGGTATTGCAAAGAAATCCTGTATAATGTCATCTATCTCTTCTGTGGTATGTGGAAGCCGTATATGCTCCCAGACATGTTGAACCACTGAAGCATGGCATCAAGAAACTGATAGAATGTTCCCAAGGCAGAAGAAAGAGGTTCCTCCACTGTGGCTTATGTTGGTTGCAGAAATGTCCCTGAGGCTAGTGTATGAAAAGCCAAACATGCTTTGATATCCACCGGGATGGATAATCCAGTCTTTTCCATGGGATTGCAGATAAGGCTGACACATGACGTTCTACATGGTATCCCTATCCACATGTAAATGATTCACAATGTCAGTGCCAAGAAGACAATGACATGTTAAGGATAGATAGATGGCATGGATTCTCTGAGGGCGATGATGAATCCTTGGCCTGTAGCAGCAAGAATGACTTGCACTAATTCTGCTGTGTACTTCATAGGTTCATAGGTAGGTACTAGGCTAAGGTACAAGGGCCTACGTAAGCCTAGACAACAAGGTTCCCTGACTTACACCCCCCAAGAAAGGTATTTTCCTATGCCACTGTCGAGCAGAGACACAGAAGTGATCTCAGGGGTGTATTTCTTATTTCCCATCCACTCATCAAGATTTTTCTTGAAGAGTGCTAATGAAGAACTTTGCTTGACATAGATGGGTAGCCTGTTCCAGAGTATGGGAAGTCTTTGGGACAGGAATTTATCCCTCCAGCATGTCCTGTTTATTGTGGTGGCAAGGGTTATGTTCCTAGAGCGTGTAGCTCAGAGGGATTGGGATTTTTTTAGGTGTAGCATGTCCAGCAGCTCTGGGTTTGACATAGCTTTAAATGTTAGGCAGAGATCACCTCGGAGTAGGTGATATGCTACGGAGTAAAGCTAGAGTTTTTTGAGGCGGCCAGTGTAGGGCATTTGTTTGAGGCCAGTAATCCTCTTTGTGAGGTACTTCTGTGGCCTTTCCAGCTGCTGCAGATGTCTTGTGAGGTACATTCCAAAAGGGGTGTTGTACTCTATAATGGGTCTAATGAGTGTTGAGCAGAGGGGAACAATTACCTCTTTTTTCCTGGATGAGAACCCTTTTATGATGAGGTGTGCCACATAGAAGGACTTCCTGACTACTGTGGCGATGTGACTATCAAAGGAGAGACTACTGTTCACCTGGGTCCCAAGGTCTCTTATCATCATGTGGTAGTTCATGGGTGCAGAGTTTTTACCAAAGGGGATGACACTGCACTTTTTGTAGCATATTTCCATATGGATTTTGATGCAATCATTAACACCAGTAGTCAATTATCATGTCACAAAGTTTATACATTTCTGAATCACTCCTTCATCTTACTTTCCCTCATGTGCATGTATGCAGCCTCTAATGTAATCATGCTACTCCTTATAATCTCATTATACATCTTGTAGCATATACTTGTTTACAGATCTACTGTTCAATGTACCCCACTTCACACACCCTGTGTGCTGGCCATGTACAATTGCCTACTGCAGTATGAGCAGCATTTCAGAATCCCATTAATATTCTTCTAATCCTATTTAATTATTATTTATCCTTTCTGATTGGATTAGTCCCACTTGGCTATTAGCCCCTTTTCATGGGGAACATTGGCCAGGAGATCAGGGAATTTCCCCTGCTTTTTCAGTTCATCTTTCATTTTTTTTTCTGTTCTGATGAAGTAAGTTCTGATATTAAAGTTAACAAAAAATGCTAAACATTATCTACTAGGTGTTGAACATCTTTTTTAGAGTTTGTATTACTTATTAGTTATTTGTTTCTCCTTTGTTGGCAGTTTTAGTTGGTGTGTTTTTACAGCAGAGCCATCAGATCTCTGATTTCCGCTTGAGTTACCACCAAGTCAAGTAAATGGGACTTTGGTTACTGTCTCCTATGAAGGACGGTTGTATCATTTATGAAAAAGCGGAAAAGTAGTCTTGTTAAGAGAAAAAACAGATTGATGAGAATTGATTTTCATTGAAACTACAGTAACATTTCATAATTTAGACTTCATGAGTTCTGGAAAAAGGAATGTGGTATCACTGAATTTGATCAGCTATGCCAGTACATAAATTTGCTAAACAAGATTTGGTAGCAAACCAATTTGTCCAGGGACAACTTCAGAAGGGGGTTAGATAAATATAGTAGTGGGAATTAAAAGGGTAGGTAGGATGAAAGGGTTAAATGGGAAGGAGGGATGATTGGGAAAAAATGACATAAGAGTAGGGAGGGGCTTAAGAAGTTTGTGCAAGTGTAACTGGGTAAGGAATCACATTTTGGTGTGAACTTGCTACTGCAAGGGTTACGTCCATGATTACCTGTAAGCACTTGGGGAACAGCTATCCCTTGGGTTACTTTTGGTGTATGGAAGAATTGGATTGCCAAGGGTTTTTTTCCAGTCCTTTTCAGTGCTGTAGTTATGGCTGCTGCGAGGTACAAAGGTTAGTTTTCCTATTGTAGCTAGGGGGGCAGGAGTTTGGAAATATTTCAGTTGTCAGTAGAGACACTGGGCATTTTCACGGACTTTATTGGATACACTAACAGTTTTTATCTCTGAGGAGGACTCTTCTTGTAATACATGGTAGTTGGGGGTTTTCTCATGGTCTATCCTTATCCCCATTTTGTTTAATGGTTAGAATTTTATTAAACTCCCCCGTTTGGGTCTGAGTTTCTTTTATTTTGGTTGTGGGGTGATTGAGAGGTTTCTTTAGCTTGTGGTGCTATTAGCCCCTTTGCCATCATTGGTGGTAGCAGTGTAGCAGTGTAGAAAGGGGGGAGGTTCCAAGGATTTAGTATCAGGTGATTACAGCAGATTGTTGAAATGCTGCTGTACTGGCTTGCTTGCATTTGTGTGTATGTATGAATATGGCTATATATATATATATATATATATATATATATATATATATATATATATATATATATATATATTTTTTTTTTTTGCTTATTTCTGTTTCTTCTTAATGCTGTTCATGCCTTTGAGAGTGGAGCAGTTAGTATGCAATGTTACATGACCTCTTGAATGGGAATTATTATTTGTATGCATGTTTTCTCACTGGTGTCCATCATAATTGGCGGTGTGTTAATAAATATAAAAAACAAAACGATCAGATGCTTTTGCTGTTTGATGTTAAATAATAATTGAATCTTTGCGTGCAGGTTTATGGTTAGTAAAGTGGTGTTAGGGTGTTTGCAAGCCATGAGGTAATCCAGTGGCATGATGGCTCAGTAGTTAACGCTTCTGCCACATACTTTTTAGGTCTGGGTTTAGTCCTGACATAACATTACGGTAGATGTAGAGTCACATGTTCACTCTCAAAATGTGTGCGTGTAAAGTGCTTGATGTTTAGTACCAGGATTCTTTTAGTTGTAGCCTGAGGTATGTTGTTTCTGTACCAAATAAGTCGCCACAGACAGTAGGGGAAGTCATGCTGTTGAAAATGGCAGTGGCTGTTGTGTTGTATGCAGTGGAAAGTAGCACAGAAAAAGAAAACACTCTGAAGTAGTTCCAAGTGTTGTTGGCCATTTGCTGCACATTACTCTCGTATTTACATCTGTATTTTGTTATTTCAGTTATATAGCTATTCATCAGTAATTTATGTTATTTCAAATGTAAAACTTGACTCGCTCTGTGACATGTATGGTTTGCCTTTAAAAGTATTTGCAGAAAGGGAGTAGACCATTTCTGCATGACAGTGATAGGGTTGGGAGGGTGGCCTAATGGTTAAGGTCTTTGCCTTATAAACACAAGGTACAGGGTTTGAATCTCACAGGGAATAGTTGGCTATTCTTAAAATGGCTCACAAGGGCAGTTAGCCTAATGCTAATCTATAAACCTATAAGTTTCAGTGTGATGTAAGTTTGTGTAAAATGTAAAGGTGGATGAGTTTGCCAGTGTTGGCTATGCAGGTTGGTCATTAAATTGTCAACATGATGATTCAGTCTTTGGAGCTATCATTAGGAGAGTGGTTGTGACGGAGTGCTTCATTGTTGAGTGTTTGGTTGACTCTGCTGGTTCTTTTTCGGTCGCATTAGCTCGTGGCCTTGCATCCCTCTGGTGAAGGGTTTATAGAGTGTCTGGATTTTGGTTGGTATTTTGGCCAGTCCCACTGAAATAACTTTCTCCTCTTTTTCACTTATGTGTTTTAAGGAGTATAGTTACTGGGTGGCTTTTGTTGGGGTTTCCAACTTTGTGTCTTCCAGAGGATGCATGTGGATGCAAATCCTATTATTCTACTGGTTTGGTAAGTGAATAAGAATGTTTCGATGTCCATATTTTGGAGCCTTTGTCCCCATTGTGTCAGGCTTTATCCAGATTTCTTGGGTTGGGAGGTTGACAGCTATGCTCGCGGTCATTTTCAGGACTCTGAAAGGATGCTTTGCTACTCAGAGCATTCCCAACTTGGAGGACTGCCCATGAATGCTGGCTTTTTCTGTATCTGTACTGGAGGCACTAGCGGTCATGTGGGGAGGTGGGAGTTGGTGTGCCTTCCTTTTAATACGGCTGTGTAACTGTATGGGCTGCAGAAGTGGTGAATTCTGAGCGATGTGGGAGTCTGGCCATATCTCCCCACTGTACAGATTTTTGCAGAATGCCCAGATTTCACCTTGTATTTTGGTCTGTTTTCATAAAATTGTGGTTTTCTGGCATATTAGCAGCAACTCACTGAAGGTTAAACTTACAAAATAATGATGAACAATTGAGTTTCATGGGAATGGAAAGCCTGTTCAAGTTTGTAAGGGCAATGTTTAAAATTATTTTTGTGTTGGGCCTTTGTCCCACTTTTATTTGCATCTTTGTCTAGATTGCTTGCTCTGAGAAGTTGGAAGGTAGGGGTCTGAGAATCATATGATGGTCATTATTTAGTGATTTTGTTTCAGTCATTCTAAAGTTGCATTGCTGACTACTAGCAGTGGGCTATGGAGTTGTTTGTTCCTGAATGGTGTGGGAATAATTTGTGGGGATGTTTTGTGATGTGATGCTAGGACTGTTGCACTGTACATGCTTCCTGGCATTGTGATTATTTGGGGGAGGGGGAGGGATTCCTGCTGGTAGATTATGAAAAAAAAAGAGAGAGAGAAGAAAAAAAAATTGGGATGACTTTGTTTGTCCACACAATGGCAAATCCCTTTCGTTCCGGATTTGTTGACTATAATTATTACTGGCTGGATGTGCCTTGTCTTGTACAAGAATTGTTTAGAAGAATGCAGTAATGATGAGAGGGAAGGGATGTTTTTCCTTCCATATGGGTTCAGAGGGGGTTTCTGATGTATGCCTCTTGGCTGTCGCTGACTTTCGGGGACATTACTGATGGATTCAGATTTTCATTTAGACCCTTTTGCTCTATTCTAGAGTTTCTGCCTTTTGTTGAAGGGTGGGGAATTATTTTTGGTGGTTGGTTCCTTTCAATGGTTGTGGTAGAGCCAGAACTCAGTGTTTCACAGATGGCAGCAGAAGGACCTTTACAGTCATAAAGGGCATACCTTTCAACTTTTGAGATTTTGCAGGCTGTATATTAGTTGATTTCTTATAGAATTGTGTTTTTTGGCCAAGCTTTGACAAAGCATTGAAGGTTAAATTTAGGAAATGGTATCAGAAAATGGCATTTCAGACTTCATACCCTTTCGAAAATTCATGGCAATGCAGGACATGTTTTTGCACGTTTCTAATTTTGTAGGAGTTATATGTAGGTATGCTTATTACCCTATGATTGATCGCCTTGTCCACAGTTTTGCTAAGAGGTATACCCATGCTTAGTTAATGTCCACATTTACTGGGACTAGTCTGACAGCTGGCACTGCGACTAAAGTTATTGATACAGTTTATCATTCTTTTAATCCTTTCTGACACTGGTGGCTTTGGTGAAAGATGGTGAGTGAGACTTAATGTGTCATTACAATGGTTATGAGCTCTGGTTTTCATTACTTCTGGAATTGTATATTACCTTGAAATACGGGGGGGGGGGTACAATATGCGGTAGCAGGGTCAAAAAGGCTGGAGTACTTATGGTGGTTTTCTTTTGGCAGACAGCAGAAGAGCAGAGCCTGGTGAGTCCACTGGGAAAGAGGAGGAGATGGTTGGGGACGTCACATGCAAAGCATATGAGGCATATTGTTACAGGGGATGTGCCCATCATTGGGACAGTGCATAACATGGTTACAGATAATGAGTTCAGTGGGTGGAGGTCCGACATTTGCATCAGCCAGCAATATGAAGGAAGGGGTCTTGATGGTGTCAGAAAAATATTCACTTTTATATGTCTAATGCTTATTAGAAGCTAAAAGGGTTAACACATTTTCATTCTATTTTATGTACAAGCTTAATTCTATATGCAATTATAAGATGATTTTTCAAACCACAGTATGCTTTCTGAAACTGCAAGATGCACCTTGACCTAGCATTTGCTAGCACAGCAAAATTCATGTTTATGCCTTTTGGAAATGTACTGAGAAGCAGGTGATTATCTGTTAGGTCAGGGAAAATGTATGAATAGTGTATGAATAGAACAATACTGTTTTCTATAATATGATTGAATATGAACAATCAGCTCTGTTCTTGTTATGAGAACATGCACAG
Source organism: Protopterus annectens (assembly GCF_019279795.1). Classification (NCBI taxonomy): domain Eukaryota; kingdom Metazoa; phylum Chordata; order Ceratodontiformes; family Protopteridae; genus Protopterus; species Protopterus annectens. Next base: position 984,959,216 of record NC_056731.1, read on the forward strand.
TTGCGGAAAAGAAGAGATACATGAAACAAAAGACTGCTTGAAGAATCTGTACTTGCTTTGTGCTCGAATTAGCTATAGTACCTTGAATGGTAACATAACATAGTGGGAAGCTGTATCTAACCGGTGGTCACCAAGGCCACGTTGTTTTTCTTAGGAAGTTTTTTAAAATTGATAGTGCAAGCAGAAAATCATAAACAAACAGCTGCTATGAAATGATGATGTTAAAACTTGTGATCTGTTACGTCAGCTTGGTAGGCAATGTCTTGTTAGAAAGTGTATAAAAATGAACTTACTTCCTGATTTTAGTTAGACAAAACTCTGTATTAGCACGTTTTTGTCTTCTTGCTGCAAGATTAAAGTGCCTTAACCTGAACCTACCATGTATTGATCATTTTTAAAGTTTATTTTTCCTATGACAGATTGGTCCTTCGGACCGGAAAACTCTCACTCTAGCTCAGGTCAGATGGGCCCGGTGGCATGAAACCGTACAGGGAAGAGGCCACATCGGTTCTTCTGCTCTAAAAGACCTCCGACTGAATTGTCGTTCAAAAGAGGCCAGCCACTGTTTCTGATCTGCTATTGGAGGATGAGTTGACGGTTCCAATGAGACGATTAATCCCGGAGGCTCAGGTAAGGAGGAATTTACCTTTTCTTTGTTTCAGATCAGGGACTTGTGACAGTATTTGTTTTTGTCAGGGAGATTTTATAAATCAGGCACAAAAAAGATTGCTGTCTTGTCATAGAACAGGGAAACAGGATAGGTAGGCAGTTATTCTAGATAAACTGTGAAAAAGAGAAAATTGTGGTACCACGTGATAAAAAGGGTTACGTAACAATTTCTAACTAAGTTAAGACAACATGGGAAATAAGTGCACAAAAAGATCCCGAGATCCGCCTTTAACTGAAGACGCGAAATATATGCAATTACAGCGTGCCGAAAATGTTAGGTACTATACAAAATGGGTTAATAAATACAAATTTGATGGCAAATTAGATAAACCTTCACTTATCAAACTTGTCAAACAACTTAAAACAGAAGCAAAAGGTCAGGTAAAAAAGCAATGTCAATTGGGAGTTCCTCAGGCACACAGGTGATTTGAGGAAGCAAACCGCAGGGAACAAAATAATAAAAATTCAAAAGCAATGTTTTTAGATAAAGAAGACAATAACTTGGTAATAGCATCAGCCCCTCCACCCCCTCCGCTTCCCTTACCAGAATATGAAGTGAGTAGACAAGCTAATCCACCTCCGCTATATCCAGCTGTCCCTGCGAAATCAAAACCGTTTGTCAGAGATCCTGTCGAGACTAGGTCTCGAACATGCAACTTAAGAGAGGATATTGAATTGTATGAAATAAATAAAAATTCACAAGCTATGAGTGAAGAAGAGTTATGTCCACTCATAGAAGTACCAAATCCACAGGCAGGACAGGACCCAACTCTTCTAGTATATAGACCGTGGAAGGCATCTGGAAAGCCACAGAGGGAATTCCCCATCCGAAAGTTAATTTTAGAAAATTCTTAGAAGACTTACAGGGCATGAGGTTAAGTTACCATTTAAATGGAGAAGAAGTAGAGAAAGTAGTCAGACAAATCATAGGTCCAGATTGGCACATGATTAGTGGCAACTGGAATCCCCGTGATGCAGAACATAGGCCACTACCACATAGTAACTCAGAACTGGATAACAGAGTGAAAGGTCTGACAGACCGAATCTCTGAGAAATGGAAGCCTAGGGCTGACTGGACTTGCATTAATCAATGCATCCATCAAGAAGGTGAAACTGTTGATAGATATTATGCCAGATTATAAGAGTGTTTTAATAACCATTGTGGAATGCAGGTACCTGAAGACCAAACACATGATTCCCCATATGAGCAGCAATTAAAGAATGCAATTTTGAAAGGCAGTATTGCACCCATTAGCTGCTTTATTACAAAGCATATGGTAGATCATCGTACGAGTAGATTACAGTCATTACTTGAATATGCAAGACATGCTGAAAGGCATTTTAATAGCAAAAAGAAAAAGGAAACTCAAGTATTTGCAGTAGAAGACGGATCAGAAGTCTTTGTAGTACATACCGGGAAGAAGGGTAAGAAAAATGCCCAGGAAAACAAACAATCTGATAAGCGATCAGAGGAGTTTGAAGAGAGAAAGAAAAGGGGTGAATGTTTTAAATGCAGAAAAAAGGGACATTTAGCAAGGGATTGCAGGCAAAATAAAAAGGTAACCACGGAAGACAAGGAGGGTGAGGACTGACTATATGATAGTCAAGAATCACTAGAAGGGAATAATCAAGAAAAGACAAATGCAAATGTGATAGAAGGAGTAGAGAATGTGATAGAAGAAATAGAGGAAGTACAAGAAATCACTGATGGTGAAGAAAATGAAATTTTAGACTTGGCATTATTGAGCCTAGAGCTCTACTTAGCAGACACAAAACTGGAAGTTGCACTTCTGGTAGAGGGGAGGGAAGTTAAATTCCTGTGTGACTCAGGTGTTTCACGGACCCTGATACATCCTTCCAAACTACCAGAAAATTCAGAATCACTTGATTACATATTAGTGAAAGCAGCTAATGGACAGCTGTATTTGGGAGCCACTCTCCCACAACATAGCAATAACTGACCCTGTTTCAGGGATGACCCAGAAAAGCAAAATTGTTGTTTCTGCAAAATGCCCAGTAAATCTTTTGGGCAGAGACCTAATGCAGATATTTGGCATAGCAGTAGTTCCAACTATGCAGGGTATGGAAGCACAGCGACAAATGGATACTTTTGTGGTGCGACTGGAGAGTGAAACATATTATTGGTACAGCCAGGACTTGGTTACGACTGGTCCAGGAGCAGTAACCGAAGAACTGATGAACGTAGCCATCAGTAAATCCCCCTCCCTTGACACTGATAAACAGCATTTGTTGCATTGTACTCTATATTACTGTAGCAAACCAGGACCTGATAAAGAATATGAGCAAGAACTGTTTAGGAACCATGCTAACAGATTAGTATTACGCAATCTGTACTGGGACACAGAAGGAAACAGTGTAGTTAGCTGTTCATTGCCCCAGGAATTCCTAGCCCTTTACAAATCTAATCGATTACCACATGTTAGTTTAACTAAAGATAAGGATGTGAAGTGGGCAGACCTAGGAGAAAAAGTCACAAGGTGGGAAAAACAGACAGAATTAGAACTTTCAGAACAGGGAGTACAAAAGCAGAAGTTGAATTGGATAGCACAGACACACCCAGCTGTGCACTTGCAGGTGAGTGAGGACAGCTGAGTAGCACTCTTACTAGAGGAAGAGGAAAAAGCCTTATGAGGCATACTAGAGACTCTCTGGTCAACAGAGAAATCAGATGTAGGACTTATTCGTACAGCAGGACCAGTCACTATCACGCCAAAGTCAGCATTTAGACCTCAAAAGAGACAGTATCCCTTAAGAAAGGATGCAGAAGTAGGAATCAAACCTATAATAGCAGCCTTACTTAAGGAAGGAGTATTGATAGACTCTCCCGATTCACCATGTAATAAACCCTTATTTGCTGTTAGGAAAGCAAATGGATAATGGCGTATGGTCCAAGATTTACAAGCTGTAAATGATGCAGTTATACCTAGAGCACCTACGGTGCCAGATCCACACACCTTATTAAATGATTTGAAACATCAACAGAAGTATTTTTTCTGTGGTAGATATTAGCAATGCGTTTTTCTCAATACCTTTACACCCTGACAGCCAACATTGGTTTGCATTTACATTTCAGGGAAAAAGGTATACATACACGCGACTACCACAGGGATATTGTGAGAGTCCAACAATATTCGCACAGGAAATGGCAAGTAACCTGGCGGGATTTATCCCACTGAAAGGCAGCCAGATTTTACTTTATGTAGACAAAATCCTACTAGCAGCCCCCACACAGCAAGAATGCAGAGAAGATACCATAGCATTACTACAGTTTCTAGCCACTCAAGGACACAAAGTAAACAAAAACAAACTGCAACTTTGGAAAAAACAGGATAAATACCTGGGATATGTAATATCCAAAGAAGGCAGAATATTAGATGAAGACAGAAAAACAGCAATATTACAAGCACCCAAACCAACTACCAAGAAGGAAATTATGTCCTTCCTAGGTACGACTAATTTTTGTCAGAGTTGGATTCCAAACTATGCCTTGGAATCTGCTCCACTGACCAACTTAATAGTCAAGAAGCCTATGGCAGCACAAGATTTATTACAATGGACACCAGATGCAGAATCAGCTTTCTGCAAATTGAAACAACTGATAGCATCCTCATTAGTTTTAGGATTACCAAACTATCATAAACGATTTTTCCAAACTGTAGACTGTAAGCAGGGTTATATGACATCGGTATTAACACAACAACATGGGGACAAACAACACCCCCTAGCTTACTATTCATCACAGCTAGACCCAGTGGCGCGATCCTTGCCCCACTGTGTACAAGCAGTAGTCGCAGCTGCAATGGCAGTGCAGGCTTCAGCCTCAGTAGTGTTATTCCACCCTCTCACATTGAGAGTGCCTCATACAGTTGCGATTATTTTACTGCAAGAATAAGTAGCATATCTTTCTCCTGCTAGACATCTTTCCTGTATGACTATATTGTTGAGCCAACCTCATATGACAATTGAATGATGCACCACATTGAATCCGTCAACCTTGCTCCCAACCCCTGCAGATGGCAAACCACACTGCTGCCTGCAGGAGAGCAAAATACACTGCCTAGAAAAGATCTCACGGATGTTCCCTTGGATGATGCCAAGGTGACATACTATGTGGACGGCTCGTGTAGAAGGGGTCCTACAGGACAGAATCTAGTAGGGTATGCAGTAGTTTCTGATACTCAGATTTTAGAAGCAAAGTCTTTACCACACAACTTATCTGCACAAGCAGCAGAATTGATTGCTTTAACAAGGGCATGTACCTTGGCAAAGGATAAACGAGTGAACATTTTTACTGACAGCGAGTACTCTTTTTCTACTGTACATGTTTTTGTGCAACAGTGGAAAAATAGAGGAATGATAACATCTACTGGTAAACCAATTAATCATGCGCAATTTATTTTAGATTTGTTAGACTCTATTCAGTTACCTCAGAAAGTAGCTATTTGCAAATGCGTAGCTCACACCAAACAACAGGATAGGATTTCAAAAGGTAATGCGAGAGCTGATACAGCTGCAAAGCAAGCAGCTTCAGCTTCAGAAGTATTTCTTTTGAGTGATGAATTACAACCATCTGAGATTTTAGATTTAGACATGTTAAAAACAATGCAGATACTTACCACAAATGTAGAAAAACAAATATGGATAAAACGAGGAGCAATTCTTGAAAAAGGGCTGTACATCTCCAAAGAAAGAAAACCAATTTTACCTTCTAACTTGTTTAGATATGCAGCTTTGTTGAGCCATGGGCAGTGCCATGTCTCAACAGGGGGGATGGTACAGTTAGTGAATCGAGTGATTAGAACGTATGGATTTACAAACTACACAAAAAATTTTTGTGCAGCATGCCATGTTAGTAACAAGCATCATGCACAGGGAGCACTGAAGCCTAAGCAAGGGAGTTTCCCTACAGCACCGTATCCATTCCATACTATCTGTATGGATTTTATAGAGCTAAACAAATCTGAAAATAATAAGTACTGTCTTGTCATTATAGATATGTTTTCCAAATGGGTGGAAGCCTTTCCGACTAAAAATCCAGATACAGCTACTGTTGCAAAAGCACTCATTAAAGAAATTATTCCTAGATTTGGCATACCGGAAAAGATTTATAGTGACAATGGCACACACTTTGTAAATCAAACCATACAACAATTGAGCTGTTATTTCGGGATTTCTCTGAAAAACAATTGTGCATCCCACCCCCAATTTGCAGGATTAGTAGAGAGGCATAATGGAGTTCTGAAAAATAAGCTTAGGAAATTGATTAGTGAGACACAAAAGAACTGGGTGCACTGTCTGCCTCTAGCACTGTTGAGTATGAGAACTGTTCCAAATGTAAAAGGGTTAACTCCTTTTGAAATACTGTTTGGGAGGGCATATTATACACCTCAGTGGAAACCTCTCATGCCTGCAGACCAGGAGGCTGACAGTTCACTTGCAGAGTATATGAGGTGATTTTTGAATAACAAACATCTGCAGATAAATTCTGTTTCAGATAAAGAACAAGCCAGACCATCGGAAGCAGCAGTAGTCCCAGGCATGTGGGCCTGGGTGAAGGTCGTGAAGAAAAGGAATTGGAGTTCTCCAAAGTGGGAAGGACCGTACCAAGTGGTACTGTCAACACCCACTGCAGTCAAGATCACAGAGCGAGCTTCCTGAATTCATCTGACACACTGTAAATTGGTTAAGAACTTTGAACTGGACAAAAACCTTGTTACTGTTATACAACGAGAACAAAAATGACCAGGTATAGAGTAAACAGCGATGCAGAACAACCTCAGAAAAAATTGCATGATCATCCTGTTAGCTATACTGATAACAATGATCTTTTTGCTGTGGCCTTTCCTTTTTCCAGCCAAATGAGTTGAACTGAACAAACGTGATACATTACTCATAGACTGGCATCCAAACTTTAACACTTACCAAGCAATTAAATATGTGTATGATGAGACCATTAATGTTTCGAACTGCTGGATTTGCACAGCTATACCAACAGCATACGGGGGATTATTAATGACTGCTGTCCCCCTAGGGGTCAATGAGACCTGGGAAAACTTGATTTTTGATACTACACCTGTGAAATCAAAAGACAAAATAGCATTGTGCCTACCTGTTACACAAAAAGGAATTGTATGTTTTTATAAAAATGACACTATTCAGGTGGGTTGGAGCAATTGCAATGTGACTGTTTCTTATAAATGTTATATTAAGGCTAATAAGGCAGAAACTATCTGTGATGCAAACTATGACTCATATCTTGAGAGAATGAAAAAGACTGTTAGTGAAATACAGCATAATCCTGTTCTTTTGAAGCAACTTTCTATTATTGGCAAGAAAATGTTTCATGCAGGGTGAGCATATATCAATACTAAAGTAGAGAATTGTTATTTTGTTTGTGGGAAAAAGGCATACAAATGGCTACCTGAGAATTGGTCCGGCAGTTGTTTTTTGGGTTACCTGGTTCTGGCCATAAGACACACTGCAGCTTTGCCTCAGGGGAAAATTTAAAATGTCAGAGAGGTCATCAGTAAACCTAGACGTCCAATCAAGAGACCCGAGAATCCAGTGGGATGAATCGAAGCAGGGTGGAGAAACCATAACTCCATGAAAAACAAAGATAAACTGACACATATGGACTTGAGTGACACTATTATATCATGGGCAGGCATAGCCGCTGCATATGGTGCAGTAAAATCAATTTGGGAGCTGAGAAAACTGTCCAAACTTCTCAAAGTTATGAGTAATGCAACTTTTTCTGCTCTCGAATTGGTGACTGATGAACTAAATGCTATGAGAACTGTGGTGCTTCAAAACCGCATGGCTCTTGACTTCACCCTAGTGGTGAGAGGTGGCACGTGTGCTTTAATCAAAGAAGAATGCTGTTCGTATATTCCTGACAACCAGCATGAGATAAACGACTATCTTGAGGTGATCCAGCAAATGTTGACCATGACCAAACCAGGCCCAAACCCTCTGATGGACTTTTTCCAAAATTTGTTTGGGGGGGTGGGGTTCTATCCTTATGAACATCCTGATTGACATTTGTGTGGGATTACTCCTATTAGGAGCATGCATTTGTTGTGGTATTCCCTGCATGAAAAAGTTAATCAAAGATTTTATAGACATATCAGTTTCTGAGACTTTGTATCAATGTACTGAAATTGAAGAGTTGTTGAAAACTGAAATGCTTTCATAAGTCTAAACTAAATGACTCTCTTAACTGCAAATCCGAAATGGAAGAGGTTAGGAGAAGAAGTAAACTGTTTAAGCTTTTGAAAATAGAATAAAAAGTATTAACGGGGGGAAATGTCAGAAAAATATTCACTTTTATATGTCTAATGTTTATTAGAAGCTTAAAGGGTTAACACATTTTCATTCTATTTTATGTACAAGCTTAATTCTATATGAAATTATAAGATGATTTTTCAAACCACAGTATGCTTTCTGAAACTGCAAGATGCACCCTGACCTAGCATTTGCTAGCACAGCAAAATTCATCTTTATGCCTTTTGGAAATGTACTGAGAAGCAGGTGATTATCTGCTAGGTCAGGGAAAATGTATGAATAGTGTATGAATAGAACAATACTGTTTTCTATAATATGATTGAATATGAACAATCAGCTCTGTTCGTGTTATGAGAACATGCACAGCTGCGGAAAAGAAGAGATACATGAAACAAAAGACTGCTTGAAGAATCTGTACTTGCTTTGTGCTCGAATTAGCTATAGTACCTTGAATGGTAACATAATGTAGTGGGAAGCTGTATCTAACCGGTGGTCACGAAGGCCACGTTGTTTGTCTTAGGAAGTTTTTCATAAAATTGATAGTGCAAGCAGAAAATCATAAACAAACAGCTGCTATGAAATGATGATGTTAAAACTTGTGATCTGTTACGTCAGCTTGGTAGGCAATGTCTTGTTAGAAAGTATATAAAAATGAACTTACTTCCTAATTTTAGTTAGACAAAACTCTGTATTAGCATGTTTTTGTCTCCTTGCTGCAAGATTAAAGTGCCTTAACCTGAACCTACCATGTACTGATCATTTTTAAAGTTTATTTTTCCTATGAAAATGATTACGCTTTTAATGGGTGATTGGGTAAGCAAGCATGGGGAGTATGTGGGAGAGGTCTTAACTGTTCACCTACTGCTTTATTTAAAGAAAAGGTTGGGAACAAGGGGTGAATGTGGATAATTTGAATTAATTGATGTGGATGTATTCAACATATGCTGGAAGCACAACTTGCAAATAGTAAAGATCAGAGACAAATGGGAGTTAAACATATTAGGTGTTGGGTTTCATTTATTTCATGGAGGTTTTGTTGGAGTACGGTATTACCTTGGTTTTGCCAATTTTGGTAAAGCTATGGGGATGGGTTGGGTGCCTTTTGATGCATTTGGGAGGGCTGGCCTTTTAGCAGACAGTTAGGGCTGTTCGTGGGTATCTGCATTTGTTTACAAATGTGACAGGGGGTGTTAGTGTGGGGGGCATAATATGGCAGGGTTGGTTTGTGACTTGTTGGGTAGGGCATTGCCAGATTGGTTACATTTGTGTTGCAGCTGCTTTTGGGAAATAATTTGGTGGGAAAGCTTTACTTATTTGGCGGGCTTCCAAACAAGGTAAGGAAGTCAGTTGGTTAAGGAGGATTTAGCTCAGAGTACTATAGTTCCATGAGTGACAAGGCTATGTGAACTAACTAAATCTTGGCCAGGAGTTCATTGGTTTACAGGGTGGGGTAGGTATGGTTGGGGTAGGGCATTGCTAGAGTGGTTAAATATGAGTTGCAGGATGTTGGGGCACCCATTATAAGGAAGGCTTATGTTAGGACATGGTCATAGTGTTTACATTTGTTGTGCAGTTGCTTGTTGGAAGGAGTTTGGTCAGAAAATGTTGGTTATTCTCTGGCTTGGGGAGCAAGGTAAGGCAGTTCAGTTGGTCAAGGGCAATTTAGCTGTAAGCAGGATATGGGTGGCAAGGGCATGTGAACTTCATTCTTTTCAGCACTTCATTCTTTTGAAGGGCTGGAATATGTTTGATAGTCTAAAGATTGATAGACATTGGTCATTCACAAAATAGCTTATGTTTTAAGGGTTGTATGTGGTAATGGAGGTTATTGGACTACAGTTCAGGTGGCATTTTCTTTTATGGATATATTAAAGCCATTTGGGGGGGTGGTTGTTGGTCAACAAATGTTATGATCTAAATTTTTTTATGTGTGTGTGTGTGTCTGTGTAGGTTATGAGGTTATGGTTTGTTACTTTAGCATTGGAGAGGGATCGGTTGTTTAATTTCAACTGTTTAGGCAATTGGCCACTTTGGCTAGTTATGTCATGGGGTTTTGGGAGGTGATACAGATCTAGTCTCATTAGAAAGGATGGAGTGCACAGAATGATGTTTGGCTTATTGCCATTTAACGATTGGCTAGGTTGTTGGAAGTTTGATAGGAGAAGGGGGAACAGCCTGGTCAGGCTGGTGGGCGGAAAAGAGGGACAGGCTTGCCCTCTTCTGTTCACCCTCTGGTGTTGGATGTTCATTCAATGAGTTGGGAAAGGAAAGTGAGCAGTCGGTTGCTGCTTGATAAGTAAAATAAAGGAGCAGAGGTAAGCACATTGCTTATTTGTTTGGATGTTTAATTAAATAAGTGGTAAATGAAGTGAGTGATGAGATGCTGCTAATAAATAAATTAAGTCTGGTGAGGTTTGGACGATACTTACTGGGTCAGGATGAGCAAGGTCACGCTGTCCTGGTTAACATTACATGTTTTTTATGCTGTGATTAATATCCACTACACTGTTTCAGTTGTAATAAATATTGGCTACCAAAGTTATGTTTATGGAAGTTTAATATCATCAAAGGCAATTCTGTGTGATGTGTTTATTGAAGGGGACTGGGACAAATGAGTTTTGGTAACAAACCAATTTGTCCAGGCCATCTTCAGAAGGGTGGTTAGATAAATACAGTAGGGGTTAGATAAATATAGTAGTGGGAATTAAGAGAGTAGGGGGATGAAAGGGTTAAATGGGAAGGAGGGATGATTGGAAGGAAATAAGGTAAGGGTAGGGAGGAGCATAAGAAGTTTTTGCAAGGGTAACTTCATAAAAAAATCGCATTTTGGCGTGAACTTGCTACCCACCCTCCCTCCCTTTTTTGGTTGAATAGTGGGAATTGTGGTTATTTGATCAGTCCAGGTAGGGTGGAGAAGAGGGGCAGGCTTGCCTACTTCTGTTCCCCCTCTGGTGTTGGATGTTCATTCAATGAGTTGGGAAAGTAAAGTGAGCAGTTGGAGGCTGCTTGATAAGTAAAATAAGTGAGTGGTGGTAAGGATGCTGCTTATTTGGTCAGATATTTAATTCAATATGTGGTAAATGAAGTGAGTGACAGGACGCGGGTTCATGAATAAAATAAGAGAGAGGAGGTAAGGACATTATTTATTTGTTTGGATGTGTAATTCAATAAATGGTAAATGAAGTGAGTGATAGGATGCTACTTCATAAGTAAAGTAAGTGAGTGGAGGTTTGGAAGCTGCTTACTTGGTCAGGATGAGCAAGGTCACGCTGTCCTGGTTAACATTACATGGATGTTTATGCTGTGATTAATATCAACTGCACTATGCTTCAGTTGTAATAAATATTGGCTACCGAAGTTATATTTATAGAAGTTTAATGAAGGTCGTCAAAAGTCATTCATGTGATGTGTTTATTGAAGGGGACCGGGACAAATGTATATTTCTTCTCATATTTATTACTTGCAATTCTGCAGATTGCTTTACTCCGTATTTTCTACTTAAAAATCTCTCTTAATTGTGCATACTTATAGATGTCGTAAAAACTATCATGGAATCATGTTAATGACCAAAAATTATACTTAATTAAAGGTATAACTTCCCAAAATTCATTTTATGAAAATGGAATTTAATTTCTAGCAGTTGAAAAACCAGGTCCCTGACTAAAGGTATTTTTTTTAAACTTTATAGCTTCACCTGAAATTTCATGAAGCTGATAAAGTAAAGCAAACATTTCCAAGTGTCCATCATCTCAAAGATTCAGCTAGCAAACCATTTTGAGGAAATCCCACAAGAGAGATGCTGGGTATAAACAGTTCCATGTTTCAACTGTAAATCATCTAAAGCTACATACCTAATTTTGAGTGAGAATTGCACATTCATCAGCAGGTCTCTCTTCTGGGAAAACATGACTAATATTTGTCAGCAATGAGCATATGAGCCTCTACAGATTCAAAGTGAATAGTAAAAGACAGATGTCCTAGTGGTGATGCATTCCTTTTGAAATAAACATATGACTAAAAAAGTAAAGGATCATGAGTTTATTGAAGATAAGTGCAAACGTTGTATACATTCTCCTTGCTAGCATTTCAAATTAAAACCTTTTCTGCAATATTTATATGACCACACATTGCTAAATACTCGTGTCCTTTATTGTCCAAATTTTGTATTGGTGTTACTAGATTACTAACTACTGTAGTGTTTGAATATAATGTGATGTATTACTACTGTGTATCTGTACATTTGTGATATTTTTTTGTTTTTGCTCTCTGGGCCCAGGGTGTTGCTTGAAAGGGCTTTTGGCCTAGCCCACTCACCTGGTTAGCAAGCAGACAAATAAATAGTACCAGATATTTCAGTTTTACTGAATTAATGAAGAAGTTTGAATCACAGAGGTTTATAATGCTGGTAGATAACAGATGCATGACAGATTTCCACCCATTGTAATATGGATTTAAAGGATGAAAAATATTTGTAGCTCATTTTATTCATATCAAAGTGTCACCTGTGTCTTATTATATGTGCTTATAAAACACACCTTCAAAACATATTCAACTTATTTTATCTATATCAATAAACAGAACATTAAATGACATCTGTGATCCAAAAGTGCTGTTAACCACATAATCTGATTTGACACTTACTTGGTCAGGAACATTTTAGGTGTGTATATCTGCCGACATAGTCTACTTTTTGTTGCACAATATGGTGGTGTTCATAGTTGTTATGCAGATACGTAAAGGCAATTAGTGCTTTTAGTGCATGTGCACAGCAAAGGCGTGATTCACAGAGGCCACTAAACCAATACATGATGGTTATGATAAACTTAAGCAAGTTAGCTAATAACAATATGGCAATGAGAAATAATGTAAAACCTCATCTGCCAATAAATCCTTCTTCTGCCTCTTTGTGATGCATAGTCATATTTTCACACCGTTTCCACAATATGTGCAGATTCATTATAGAAAACAGAATCACAGCTTTTATATCTATTCTACAATCAGTAAAGATGCTTTCTCTTGCTGCTGGCTTTTCTATTTCCTGGTGTGAGCTGCTTGTCTTGGATGAGGCAAAACTGCTTGCACCCAGTGGCACTAACTGATCCAGAAAGCAGAGATATAGGCAGAAAACTGCACATTATAATTCTGAAAATCACGTAATCCTTGACAGGTTTAGAGTGGAAAGGGATATTCTAAGGGTCTTAGTGAGCATGTAGTGTTCCCACATGGTTACCAGAGCAATGCATAACTTTCCTATCCCTGTAGACTGTAAGGTATGTATAGCCCATACTATACTTGCCACGGGAGCCTTCCAGAGACAGGCTAGAGACGTGGTGTGCATTTGATAGGCTTCTGCTTTGAAGATATTTCAGCAGTTCCTGGATGTACCCTCTGCATGTGTGGGGCAGTACATCTATTTCCCAGTGTCACCGCAGTATTGAGCCAGGGCTATACATTCTTTTAATGGGGTGGCATATCTCCCTGAGATGCTTGCTGTGATGGATTGCAGCCATGTTACAATTTAGGACCCATCTGATCCAGGGGAAAACATTACCACAATAGGAAGGTTTACCATTTCATCAACTGCCAAGTAGTATTTGATGAACAGGAGTGCATGACCAGTGTTTCTGCCCAGCATCCTGGCAGTGAACACGATTCCCATATCTAGCACATTAACTCACTCTACAGCCTCTTCCTACATGGTAGGATGCCCAGTGGTCATTTCCTTGCAAATGGAAAAAAAATCTATTTTTTTTTATCTTTTAAGTATTCACTCATAGTAAAATGTATTGCTTAATACTAAATTGTTTTTTTCTTTGTTTTGTCTCTCACTTCCCTTTTTATCCCTTTTTTTGTCCTTTTTTTAGGAGATGCAAGATATCCACTGCAGCCATGGATCATCATGCCATTGAGAAATATGTGTGACCTGCGGAAGATAAGTTTAATACAGTCCTGCCTCAGACTCAAATTTTCATTGAGAGGGTAGTAAACATGGTAAAAAGCTGACTGAGATGCCTGGATGTCTCTGGTTATTCCCTTCAGTATGACCTAGCTATTGCATACAGGATGTTTAAAGCATGTTGCATTCTGCATAACATGATCATGCAGCGATCTGGTGGCGAAGTGATCCACATTGTTACTACAGTGACCATTTCCAGTCCTGCAATACCTTATGATGGTCATCCATCAACAATAGTAAAGACCCCATGTGGCAGGCTTGTGCATGGCATACGGCTGTGCAGGAAAAGAGGTAGTGTCTAATTTAGAGTTATGGACTATGACATTCAGATTAGTATTTCCTTTCTTGTAAAAAATATGTAAGAGTATAATTAATGCATGCAGGAGTATATGTGGGCTATTGTCTGTGGTGCATGGCCTACTGTCATTGCTCATCACACATTCCCTTTTAAATAACTTTTTACTTCTGAAAAGGTAGTCATAATTGTTTATAAAAGTCATGCTTGACTGCTCAGTGACATCAGTTTGGTAATGTCATAAAGCATCATATAAGGAATAATTACATTTTTAACTGTTATTACAAGAATTTTATACTTAGGGACTGTACTTATGTATGCATGCACCGAAACTCTTAAAATGGTAAAAGCAATAAAAAGTGTCATGCTTGCATTTGACTGCTTTGAACTTGTCAGAATGTCCAGACATGCAATTGACATGAGTTCATACATTGCACATAAACGAAAATGTATCAGACACTTTTTTTATTGTTTCCTCTACTTTAACTATTATATATTAGAAATGATTTACTGCTCTCTCTTAAGATACTGCACATTAGACTAGTTCATTTGTAATATACAACAACTTCCTCTGAAATAAATTATCAGTTCTGTGGAGAGCTGAGGATGAAGTGGCAACAATGCTAGTGTATACCAGAGGATACTCATGTAATCCTTTATAAGGAGTGTTTCACAGGTTCATAGGTTGGTACTAGGCTACCGGCCCTAGAGCCTATTCAAGCATAACCATAGCAATTCCCTGGCTATTTCTTCCCACAATATTTACTTCCCTGGACCACTGTCTAGCAGGGCGACTGACATGATCCCCAGGGTGAACATTAATATTGTGTTATATTTGTTTTATTTTCTGAATAATTTTCAGCTGTACCATTGCTGAATTGAAAGACTTGATAATGGATGGTCCAGTAATAGTGTAAACCAGTGCAATTTGAATGTTATGCTCCACTCCTTTCTTTCCAGATATTTTCTTTAATTTTAAGCACTACCATTATTGTAATGAAATGCATGCAGATCCAAAGTGCCTTAATACTGGATTACACTGTGCACACACATATTCTCCAGTATATATATCTGTATCTGTATCTATATCTACATCTATATCTGCATCTACATCTATATCTACATCTATATCTACATCTATATCTGTATCTATATCTGTATCTATATCTACATCTATATCTGTATCTATATCTGTATCTATATCTACATCTATATCTGTATCTATATCTGTATCTATATCTACATCTATATCTGTATCTATATCTGTATCTATATCTACATCTATATCTATATCTATATATTTCACTCCAGGTTTAAATGAAAATCTTAACTTAAAATGTGCCTTACATTGGTTCAGGTAAAACAGGACTGCCCCATGCTTATCAGCATGTGTCATATCCATTTTATTTCATTGGTCACTGTATTCCATGTATTTTTTAAACCGTTTTGGCAGTTTGTTTCCATTGGCTGCAGTCACCCTACCACCGTTGTCTAAATTATTTATTTTCATGATCAGTCTTAATTTAAATATTTTATTTTTTTTTCAAAACAGGTTTATTGTTTTAACATACAAGAGAAATATCATAACAATTTTATACAAGTAATTAAAAATAGATATGATTATAACATTCAACAAAACAACTAAAGTATTTACAAAGACATCCACTACAATCAGATCAATTAATTAAACTAAAATACCATGCTATTGAAATTAGGATTTTTTTAACAAATTTTGTAAATTATCCCATACAATATAATAAGATGTTTTTCTAGTTGTTCTTGACCTAATTGTGTTTATTTCCATATAGCACACTATATTCATAACATTTTTAAATTCACTGAATGAAGGAGGTGTATCTGAAATCCAATTTCTGGTTATTATTTTCCTAGCCACTGCTAGAATAGACCATAACAAGGGAAGCTTAACCTTTTAACACTTTGAGGTACAGGTGTGTTGAATAATATAAGAGATTTAGAAATAATGAAATCATCTGTAAAAGAGCCTGCAAAAATTCATTAATTGACTTCCAGTATTCTTTCAATTTTATACAGTCATAAAACATATGAGCCCAGTCAGCATTAATTTCTACATTACATCTCTTACATAGATTATCTTTATTATTTATTTTATTCATCATCAAAGGTGTATAAAAAGATCTATGTAAAAATTTCCATGTATAAAGTCTCCAGACAATGGAAGATGTAGTTCTATAGGCAGATTCCAATATATATTGTTTATCTTGTTGATTTGGTGGGTCCCCATTAATAGAAGTGAAATAATTCCAGTATGAATCTACATTGTAAAAAGTTTCTTGTCTGACAATTTTATGTATGTATGAAAGTTTACCTTTATCAGAAACTTTATGTTGTAAATTTAATATCAAGTAATAAATCAGTGTTGGAATAGATTATTTAACTGTTATAGACATTAGATCTATTTTATTAATGAGATGTTGTCTAAAGGTCTGAACCTCTAACCAGCAAGTTTCTCTTAGATCAAATTCTTGTTTTAAGAAATCTAGATTTTTAACTTTATTATCAGATATCAACTGATACCAGTACTTTAGATCATTATCTATAGCTAAATGAGTTCCTTCAGAAGTAGATGACAAAAGCATACCCTGAGTATACATTATAGGGAATATAATAAAATTCCATTCCCTATACTTAGGGTGCATGAATATAAAGTTACGATAGCTAATAATAATATTTAATGGGTAACAAACCATATGTTTAGGTGTAATAGGTGAAGTACAAAATTCCTTTAGTAACCATAACATGGAGTTATTTACAATCATATTTTTATGTGTTAAGGAGATTTTCATAAAGTGCATACTAATTAGCTCCCAATAATCTTTCCATTTTGCAACATTGACTGATCTATTAATAAAGTAATAACTTTTACAATAGAAGAGATAGTATATAAATTAAAGTCTGGAAAAGAAATACCCCCTTGAGACCAGCTATTAGTATGTTTCTTTAATGCAATCCTAGGTCTATTAGGTGCCCATAGGAAATTTAACATTAGTGTATTCAGTTTCTTGATAATTATTTTTGTAGGTGGAAGTATTATTGATTGTATTAAGTATAAAATCTTGGGGAATATTATCATTTTAATAATTGTAAGTCTCTCCTCCATAGTAAAAAACATATTATTCCAGATATTAAAAAGGTTTTATATATTAAGAAAACAGGTATTATAATTATTATATATAATAGATTTAATATCTTTAGATAGTATTATACCTAAATAAGTTATCTGACCTGAATTGGGTACATAGTTAGTAAAATCACTAATGCGAATATTTTTTCGTGTATATATAGGTAGTATTTTAGTTTTTTCTTCATTGAATATTAAACCAGAAATACTTTTAAAATTCATCATTTTATCAAATAGAGACTGCATAGAAGAATTAGATCCTGCTGATGTAATTAGAACATCTGCAAAAAGTTGAATTTTGGATGTTGTATTTTCATCTATTTCAAAACCCTCTATGTCAGTACTGTTTCTGATCAAATTAGCCCAAGGCTCCATTACTAAAGTGAATAATAGTGGAGAAAGTGGACATCCTTGTTTTGTACCTTTAAAAATGGGTATTTTTGTGAAACATATGTTCCTACCTTAATATAAGCCAATGTTCCTTTGTATAAATGCTCAATTAGATTTACAAATGCATCTGAGAAGTTTGTGCACTTCAGTAAGGTAAACAGATAGTCCCAACTTACTGAATCAAATGCTGAACTTATATCAAGACTAATAAGTGTTAAATCTTTCTTTTTCCTATTTGCAAAATCAATTAATGTTAAAGTTCTTCTTATATTATCAAAAGTATTTCTATTTACAATGAAGCCTGTCTGATCTATATCTATAATGCCGGGATGATTGTCTTCAATCTATCAGCAAAAATACTCATAAACATTTTATAATCAACATTAAGTAATGAGATGGGCCGATATGAAGTACATCTAGTTGGATCTTTATTAGGTTTTAAAATTGGCGAAATAAATGTATATTGCCAAGATGAGGGGGTTATTAACTCAGTTTGGGCCATAATAAATACCTTATGTATTAATGAATATGTACTTTTAGAAAGGATTTTATATATCTCTGGTATAATACCATCATTACCCGGTGCTTTGTTTGATTTAAGCTTATTTATTTGTGTAATAAGCTCTGTATATGAAATACTTTTGTCCAATAGTTTAATCTGTTGTTTATTAAGCTTTTTATTCATGTTTGTGGTTATAAACTCCTTTATTTTATCTTTAGGTTCCATGTTAATGTTATTATGGTTAATTTTGTGAAAGTGATTTCTAAATTCATCTAGTATTTCTGGTATACTAGAAACATTCTTCTTTTCCTTAGAGAAAAGATTTCTTTGATATGGTTTTGTTTATTCAACCCTTTTGTTTTATTTTTAAGTCTATGTAAGTATTTGGGGCTTATTGAATAAGACAAAAACTTGTATTTCTCTAAAGTTATTTTAACTTTATGAGTTAAAATTTCTTTGTATTTCTCATTTAGTTTGTTTATTTCTTCAATAACTTTCTTGTCCATAATATTTTCTTTATTATTATGTTTATAAGAGTCTAATTTACTTTGAATATCTAACAATTCCTTATCCCAAGATTTCCTTTTATTATTATACCATGTGATACTTTGTCCATATAGCTATGATTTTAAGGCATCCCAAACATAGACAATGGAGGCTTCAGGAGTATTATTTATGTCTAAAAAATGTTTTACTTCTGAAAGTATATATTCTTTATAGTCTTTTAGTTGAGTTAAGTATGCTGGTATCCTTTTGATCTGAACGTTATGAGTATTTTTTATCATGAATTCAAAAACAATTGAATTATGATCAGATATAGGACATGAAATGATTTTGGAATTAATTAAATCTGTTACCATCTGGTTAGAAATAAAGACCCTATCTATTTTTGAATAAGTTTTGTATCTGTTAGAAAAAAGGTGTATGGTAATGATTTTGAATCTATCTGATTATTAATATCATTCAAATGATAAGAATTAGCAAAATCATTTAAATGTTTTGCATTAGATGTAATTCTTCTTTTTCCTATAGTGGTAGTATCACTTTCATGTAGTATACAATTAAAGTCACCAGCTAAAATAATATCTCCTATAGAGAATGATATGATCTTATCAAGATGATGTTTCACTGTATTAATACCAATTCCAGGTATCCAATATACATTAATTAAAGTGTAAGTCTTCCCATTAATTTGTATTGTAACCATACAAAACATTCCTTTGTCATCCTGATAAGACTTAATGGTTTTAGGAATGGGCATACTTTTATTCCATAAAATAGCCACTCCTCTTTTTTCTGAGTGTGCTCTGAACTAACCAATACTGTATATTTGTTTGTGGCTAGTTTATCAATATCTTTTTTCAAGAGATGGGTTTCTTGCAGGAAGACTAAGTTGGCCTTATGTAAATTATTGTATCTTATTAGGCTTGCCCTTTTACACGGATTATTCAATCCATTAATGTTTAAAGAAATTCCTTTTAAAGATGTCATTTGGCATTTTTAAAACTTAAGAATCTTATGATCAAAATAACAAATAACAACTTAAGTAATGTTACATCTCCTCCTTTAGGTGTACCTTTAAATATAGCTGTATTTATTGAATCTCTTATGGGATTTTGTATAGGATTCAATTTTGTTTGTAGTGACAATGAGTGTACAAAATATATTGTGGATGTCAAAACTATATACATATAACAATGAACAAGTGAAAATAATGTAAGGATTAAACCTTGCACCCAGCCTGGAGTTAAAAACTCCAACTTAGAGTAGTATTTACCACTCAAGTTAACCCCCTACCCTAAGCAGCAGTACCTCAGCTACCACCTTATCAATTTAATACTGGTTATATTTAACTTAAATTAACAGCTTTCAATTCAATTATCTAGCAAGACAAGACTACACATTTGGTAAAACAGCATCATATAAACTAAAATAAACTTTTTTTTTTAAAAACTATTCATACTACTATATACATCTATGTAATATAATACACTTGTATTCAAATAGGAACCAAGAGGAGAGAGATAAATAAAAGACGTGAAAGAGGGAGAGAGTGAAAGAAAGAGAGAGAAAAAAAGGAAGGCATATTTACATATTAATTTATTCAAAGTATGTAAAAATAAGTTCTAACATTCATTTAAATCAAAAACTTTGGCTAATATGGTTCAGACATTACATATATTAAGATGCATCTATTTTCTGTCATGTAAATGCAGTCAACAGCTTCAAAAAAAAAACCTTGAATTGCTTGTATATGAGCATTTTACTCATACTCATTATTGTCAATAGAATAAAATATTATATTTATAGAAATTGTTATAAATCATACTGCATAGTTATGCAAATTCTCAGAAACACTTGCATTATTGTAAAAAAAGCCATCTGTATTTTGTATGTCTATACTACTGCTTTAAAATATATCACATGACAATTTCTTCTAGAATAGAGTTATAGTTATTTATGCTTGTCAATCAGATGAATTAAATGAGTTATAGTAATGTATATGTTTGGAACATAAGTTTTTAACACAGATTAGTATGCTGCAGTCAAGTAGATTTTCAAAAACACTTGAATAAATGTTTCATTTTTTATGCCTTCTAAAATAAGACATTTACTTACTACAAGAAACTGCATCATTTAAAATCATTATAACTGACATATTTTATGAATTATAACATAGATATTTAAGTAATTATATAAAATAACTCACATTTAGATGTTAAAGAGTTCATTTTCCTTCACATGGTCGCATTTGCATCAGTTCTACTTCCTGGTAGAGTGTTCTTCCTGAATCTGCAATGTGTCAGTGTGATATCTTAGTCAAAGGTCAGATTGACTGATTTCAGCTTCTCTGTGAGAATTCTGAGAGTTGAAGCTTTTAAAACAACTCGAGGACACTGTTCATGAGGTAGCCCACATCCCAGATTGTCTCCCTTAACATTTTGCCAGGAAACTTGTTAAAAACTAGTGACAAACATTCATTTAGCAGTGTAAATGCATCTAAACATGACAAAACCTTCGCAATGTATTTTACAGGTTATTACAGCCTCTATGTAAGTGAAATTAAGCCCAAAGTTATTAATAAGTAATAAAACTCAATATTTTTGTCCCAACTCAATTTTTATGCAAATCTTATTATTTACTGTGTCTATATGATCAAAAGCATTTCTATATATTAATATGAAAAAAAAATAAAGAGAAAGAATAAAGAAAAGAAAAAGAGAGTAGAAAATAAAAGAGTGTAAGGCAGAAATAAAAAAATGTAAGAGAAAGCTATAAGAAGTGTATACAATGGAATATTACTTACTGTTTATATTAATATAGTTAAAAATAAAACATATTATTTACTATTATTTAGTTCTAATTATTATTAGTTAAAGCATGACAGATTATTTACAAACAAGCATAAGCAGTATAATCAAGAAAGTATAATTAGGAATAGCATTTGAAGAACATATAAACTTTTACAAGGAATAAATATGTTATTATTCTATTAATCATATTTTCATTACTCTTCTCTCCCTGCCCTCCCCCACCCTTTACCCACTACATAATCTAAATAGAATGTCATTGTTTAAACAAAGAAAAGAAGAAAAGGAGAAAGGAAAAAAAAAGTATCAAATTACTGACCTTACTTCTCTTTTTCAGAAAGAGAAACAAATTGAATAATAGCTTGTCATTAGTTCCTCAGATATTTTGACTGGTTATGAAACAAAACATTTCTTTGCACACAGAGAATAACTTTGATTAAATCTTTTTCAGAATATTTGTGGCTTTCTGGAAATGCAGGAACTATATTTAAAAAGATTAATAATGAAGTAGAATGATGAGAGAAAAAAAAAGAAAAAAAACATAGAACAAATCATTTGTTTTTTAGTCTCTTCTTCTTCTCTGAAGTCTTCCACGAAGTTTCAGTTGCCAGTCTCTTTAATGAAAGACTAGCCCATTCCATTTCCTCTATTTTATCCAAAATCTTATTTTTTTGATAAACAGTAAAGCAGAGTCTAAGTCATCAAAAATTTTAGGACCATCAGGAAGGAAGATTTTTAGCTTGGCAGGAAACAGAAGGTATGTTTTAAACTGTGCTTTTTTAAGCTCCCTTATTAGTGGCAGAAAAAATTTTCTTTTAGCTATTACCAAGGAAGAATAGTCATTGTCAAAACGCACAGTTGTCTCATTAATCTTAACAGGAGCTTTAGCCCAAGCAGATTTAAAAACCATCTCTTTATCAAAAGATGATAGAAATCTAACTATAACTGATCTAGGATAGATTTTGTTAGAGTTAGTATTAGCTATAGATCTATGTGCTCTTTCGATACCAAAAGAGAATGCTTCTGGTAAGTCTAAAGTTTTAGGGAGCCATGTTGTTAAAAAAGAAGTAATATTGTTACCTTCAATATTTTCTGGCAGTCCAAAAATCCTAATGTTATTGCGCCTAGATCTATTTTCCAGGTCATCCAGCTTTGTTTGTAAATGTGAGATTTTGTTTCAGCAGAAACTCAATGTTGATTTCCTCTTCTTGAATTCTATTTTCCATGTCATTCACAGCTTCTTCTATGCCTGTTATCTGGATCTTCTGTTGTTGCAGGTCTATATGTAACAAGTCTATTTGTTTTGTAGTTTTTTCTATGAAGGTATCTATTTTAGTATCCATTTTATCCATCTTAGCAGTAAGTTGCTGGATTATAGTTATCAGAGACTGAAGTTCTTTCTTGATGCTGGAGTTGAGAATTTGTCTTACTGGAACTCATTTCAGACTGATAAACTGACAGGAAAATTTCCAAAGTGATTTCTAACAGGAATATTGTTAAAATTTGTGCTTAGTCTGTACCTATCAGCGTGTTCCAAAATAAAATTTTCTTCGTTTGGTGACTTTGCCTTTCCTTGAGACAACTATTGGACTTTGTGGTGCTGTTAACGTTTTTTATTATTGGAATCTGCCCTGGTGGGTGTGCTTCTTTTTGTTTCCTTTTTTTTTTTAGATATAGTTCAAGAACTATATAAAACAAACATATTTAGAAAGAAAATTACTTCAAAAATTAATTTTTTAAGTAATTAATTCCTGTCAGTGTAACGAAATTGGTGGAGCTGAAGAAATCTGCTGCTATCCTGTGTTCATCCTTGGCCACGCCCCCAATTTAAATATTTTCTGAAGAACTTCAACTAATAAAGAGAATGAAAGTACTAAACAATTTATCAGTTTGGACTCCATCTTTCAGAGTCCAAGAAGTTATTTGTCTATGTAGTTTGAGTTTTTCTGCTTTTCCTTTGGTCTTGTTTTTAATATCTATAGATCTATCTCTCTATCTATCTATCTATCTATCTATCTATCTATCTATCTATCTATCTATCTATTTTTCTATCTGTTGGTGTGTGTGTGTGTGTGTGTGTGTGTGTGTGTGTGTGTGTGTGTGTGTGTGTGTGTGTGTGTGTGTGTGTGTGTGTGTGTGTGTGTGTGTGTGTGTGTGTGTGTGTGTGTGTTTGTGTGTGTGTAGGTGCCTGCATATAGTCTAAATGCAGGTTTGTCAATATCTGTTTAATCAACTGCATTTGGTCAATATCTGTAGATGGTCGACAGGTGTGTGAGATCAACAATCCCCAGGTAAAGGAATATTCCCTTTCTTCTGGGATTTTTGTGATCTCATTAAGAATTTATAGTTAGTAGGGGTGTGGGGAGCTGGGGTTTGGAGACCTGAAAAAAAAAACAATGTTATTTTATTTATTTATTTATTTTTTTGAAAATTGCATGCACCAAAGTTCTCTCTTTCGGCTCATGCATGGTAATATGTGGACATATAGTTTGCAACCTTTTGTGGTTAACATTTCAGAGGTAGAAATATGGGCTAGTCGATTAAAGTGAGCAGACCCATACAGATATATATATATATATATATATATATATATATATATATATATATATATATATATATATACACATATATGTGTATATCTGTATATATATATATATATATATATATATATATATATATATATATATATATATGTGTGTATATATGTATATAAATATATGTATATATATTTATTAATGGATTGCACTTCAAGTTCCATATTGACAACAGTGTATAAAAATCAAATGCTACATATTTCATATTGTAAGTACTTGAAATGTCTAACCCAAATCACTGCAGGTAGAGGTCAAATGTCTCTTATATGACATTTCCAGAAGTTGGGGTAGGTTACGGTGCATGTGACCTTGAGGAGGGGCTATCATGTGATCTGGATGGTGACATGGGGAATCCATGACCTACTCAATACAAGTTTTCCTACAGGCATTGTTTTCACACTACTGTGGGATTGGGATCTTGAAAGAGAGATTTTGCTACATATATATGAATGCTGATCTGGTTTGCATTAATTATGTTGTTTTTTCCCCTATTATTTCAACTACCATCTTCAGAAGCACTTGTAGTGTGATGCAGTACCCCCTCCTCGACACATCATGATGGTATCCAACACTTTTCCCCTTCCATCACTGACATCTACTTGAATTTGTTAAGCCTTCACTAGTGTAAAAATGGAGGTGGACAATGTGATCATGTGAACATGGCATTATCTCTACTCTCTACCATTTGCAAATCCTCATATACACTCTGAAGGATTCTTATCATTTTCAGCTGACTCTCTGTGACAGAGCATTGTGCCTTAACAATATCTTGGAGCATTTGCACTGGGCAGACAAGTCTTACCATGCATACTATGACAAATGCCTGTACTTTACACCCCTTTGTAAAGATGTCAATGTGGACACTGTTACCTCTGAATTTCTGGCATCATCCAGAAGGTATTCCTCTGGGTCTGAAATTCTGGTGGAAAGGTGCGTGAATTTTCTCTCCTTACACCCTGTACGGTAATGTCAGCATAAGCGAGATTTTTACATGCAAAATGTATATGTATATATTTATATATATTTTTTTGATTGCCAAATGAACTAAGGTTGATATATTTCCAGCCATGTAGTATATTGTCTTGGATAAAATAACAGACTTAATAATCTACTTCATAATTTGGTTAAATAAGAGGTACCACATCATTATATAATTTTATTTAAAGTACATAAGGGTTATATATTATTATGACAGCTACTAAGTAGGGCAGGACCAGCTTGAATGTCACATTGATGGGGGAAGGGATGTGAATTTAACATGTGTACCAATAACACTTTTTTTTACAGCACAATAAACCACTCCCATGCCTGATAAAAAGTATGTATATATATATATATATATATATATATATATATATATATATATATATTTAGAAAGCTTGTGAGGAAATTATTACTCTATTTTTGTTTTACTTGGATCGCTTGTCTATGTACTTAATAAAGGACTTTCAACTGGAAACAGACTGCCTGCCTTGCTTGGATTACTTTCAAATACTTAGTAATGCTGTACAATTATATATTTTCTATTATTACTTTTTGTTTTGTTTTGTTTTGACTTAAGACAAGTTTACGTTCACTATTTCTACTACTATTATCTGATCTGATTAATATACAGTGATTAACTAGAAATATATGGACTGAAAAAAATCTTCCACACAGAGAAGTTTCTTTCGCTGTTTCATATACTTGACTTTCTGACCCAGTCTCACTTCCTGCAAAGTTACTAACGTTGTGGGGTATGAGATCCTGACATTACACTTGGCAGCTGTTTCATTTTCCTCAGGCTGTCTCATAGATTATACCTGTGCTATTATCATCATCACCATCAGCCATTCTGTTGCCAATATCCCCTTAATTTAATGATATGTTGAACTGCTTGTTTCTGCTGCTGACCCTGAAAAGAATTAATTGAATATATTAATACTGAGATGCTGACATACACTGCTCAATGCTGTATAAGGAGGTGTGAAGGACACTTATCATGCACACTCTCTTTAATCTCATTATATGCAGAACTAGAGGATTCACCTTTTAATAGTAACTGACATGTGGTGCATGTAATTATATGCCTGAGCATTTATCTCTCTATGCAGATATGCTATAGTGTTCAAACTAACCTTCCTGAGTAGATGTCTGTTGATGCTGCAGATGTTAGTAATACCATTGTCCACACCACCTCTTCTTATGCCTGTGCCATTATCTGTTCCATGATCATCCCCCTTAAACAGGGAGGAAGTAGTCCTCATGAGGAGTTAAAGGAATATGTGTTTGAGTGCCCCCCCCCATAGTGCAAAAGGCAATAACATTCTACCTAGCTTTTGCTCAAGCGCTTCCTATGATATCATTGGTCATCTTCTTGCACCATTTTAATGTGTGTTTCCTTCTGTCAACAGCATTAATATCAATAACCACTTGGTTCTAGACCTTTGCCCTCACAATTTTATTTGGTGTCCCTTTTCCGAAAAAGCATTTGACATACGTGGATCTCCTTGTGTCTAAAAATGTCCATTCTTTGTCTGGGTCCATGCTGCTGCATTATTCATTTACCTAAAACAACATGCAAAAGTAATATACTGAAACTGGTTGCACTCCTCAGCCAAAGAACACAGTAATGAAGACATTCCAGCTTTTAAATAGCACTGAAGCCGTGACTTCCTACAACATTGTTTGGTCTGTTGGATGTTTTATGATATACAGTAATGAATTATTGCCTGCTTTCCTCACCAATAAATTAAAGACCTGAGTACAAAAAATATTTATAGTGATACAACACCCATATTCATATACACTTGCTGAAAGTCCAACTTCAGACAGTTAAAAGTATGTTGCATTAAACCTGTATAGCATCATCAACAAATGCATAATAGTATTGCAAACACTTATTAGACCAATATCTTAAGGCATTGTTAAGAATTGTATCCTTCCCCTACCACTTTTCAATATTCATTCTGCCATATTGCATTCATGAGTGACAGTCACAGATCCCAAAGTAAAGAAGCATGTATTCAAAAATACAATACATTTGTTTGAATGCAGTACATCAAACCTCACTTGCTCCAAATCATTTACTTATGTGTGCTGTGTAACAATGTATAAATGCAAAAAAAGGTATTTCAAACATATTTTTCACCTTGCAAATTGCCATTAGGACTACGTCCTCTTACATTTCCAGTGCTGATGTCATAAAACTCGTCATCAGTATCAATATGAGTCTTCTGCATCTGACTGTTAGAGCAGTGAAAGACATAATTCCTAGCAATTGTTCTCTAACAGCAAATCAAGCACTTCCCGATAATTTCTGTCATTATTGCTGTTTTTATCTTATTCGATAATGTTTGCACTTTGCTAAATCATTTGCCACCTATCTCAACTAATTCAACTTAATAAGGCAACTTTGAAGTTGTTTGTCTTTTCGGCTTTTCCCAATTACAGGTCGCCACAGCAAAACTCCGCTCCGCTAATGATTGACAGTAGATTTTTTATGGTGCCAAGTTGCCAACCCTATGGCCAACCTTCAGTGAAGGCACGCCCATTCACGCATGTCTTTTGGAGGCCACTCGACCGCGGGGAGGACATGCAGACTCCACATAGAAGGCACTCCAGCTATGAATCGAACAGGAGAACCTCTTGCTGTGAGGCAACAACGTTACCGCTGTACCACCATGGCTTCAATAAGGCAACTTGACCTAAATTCAAGCTCATTTGCACATTTTGTATGCAGTCTAAGCTTAGTTTTGCTTATCTGTATGAATTGTAGCAATACATAGGTGTGTATGTCAACAAATAGATGTAAGTGGTCCTTGAGAAGCAGTGGACGAGCTGCACATGGCAGTACTAGGTGAAGCTGTCCTCGAGAATGGGTGACAAACCTAATATATCCTAGATGTCCCTATGAATAGAAAAGAAAAATGCAGTCAGCTACTGGTGAGATTGCATAATCATGATGCTTAATCCATGCTGATCCTGTATACTGTGACACACATCATCACTTCAAATCACACAATAGTTTCTGTGATAGGATAATGACATTAACAGGAAGATTTATTTATAAAGTAAAGTTAAAAAAAGATTTACTTCTGCAACACTGAAAGTGATGTGCTTAAAAAAATGATGAATGCATGAACTTCAGGTTTATTGTTCAAATAAACATAACATTACAGCAAAGAGGCAGAAACACATAAGCAAATTAAAAAGTAATAACTGAATTTTATTTACCATGACAAGGAAATATAAAACTATTCTTTAAAATAAATTAAACTTGCCGATAATAACAATTCCATGTCTGGTGCCCCTACATGGTAGCTGAGGTATGGTTCCAACCTGGTGATCCACAGTTCTACACTTGTATTCGTCATATTGGTCGTGCCAATTCAAAAGATGCCAGAACTTGTGAAGGCATGAGGCTAAGCCCCAAACTTGTCACACTAGGAAACTAAATAATGATCTTCCAGTGATCTACCTCTTATGGACAAAATTTAATAATCAGTATGAGGCACAGAGGTGTTAAAATTGACACCAGGCAAGAGTTGAGTGAGGACTTGTCATCCCTGACAGGAGTTACCTGCTCTGGGTCCCATTCCCACCACAAGTAAGATGACCTATACTGTCATAGACCTGATCAACTGGCTGAGTGAGTAGACAAAGTGGTAAGTGGTAGCAAGAAGACCAGATTTCTATAGTAAGTATTTTTGCAGTTTTTTTTCAAATATTAACAAATATAGGTTTAATAAATAATACAGAAAATGCATATTTAAATGTAGATAAGTATCTACATGAATCTATATGAATTCTAAAGTAGCACAATGGTATCAGGAGGCATAAACATATCTGTAAACAGAAATGCATTTGTATACAAATATGACATGTTTAAATGTTGACATGCTTTTTGCATAAATATAAATACATATATATGAGTAAAAATGTATATGTAAAAGACATATATAAAAGTGTAAATATGCCCAAACTTAAACTAAATACACACCAAAATAATTAAAACCCACCCAGATGGGGGGCTACATCCCCCACCCCACCCCCAACTATATATGCCAACTCTGGGATCCCACTACAGTGGAGAAAAGGGCATGTTGGGCAAGCATTTACTTACCCTGGGAAAGCTTCAACATTCAGGTATGTCAGGTTTTAGTATTTTCAATCTCACAAAAATGAACTTTGTTGTGCTTATCTTAATTGTTTTAGTAGATCTGTATATATATATATATATATATATATATATATATATATATATATATATATATATATATATATATATATATATGTGTGCTTACACACACACACACACACACACACACACACACACACACACACACACACACACACACATATGCACATATACACAAACCGGAAATAACATATTTGTGTATTTGCACTAGCAAAAATATTTATATACTCAAGTATTAGCTTATAAATTAGTTGTACTACAGTTAGACAATTTTTAGAATAAAAAGATTTGGTTTGTGAGGGCCACAGACTATTTTTAATATGATAATTTTATAAAATTTTATAAAATATTAACTGCACATTCGAGAGGGCTGAAATCGGTTAACGACCATAACATAGGCAGAGAGTGTAGGTGGGGTGTGGTTTAATGTAGCAAGTGACTTACCAGCATAGGGGATACTGAGAATTACACTGTTTGATTACTTCTCTAAACATTTCTACTTAATCCCATGATATGTTTAGATTTATTAAGTAGCAAATTATCAAAGTACAGAATGCCATAAAAAATTTCTAACGCTTCCATCTGTAACAGTAAATATGATTTGTTTAATGCAATGTAAGTTGAAATGGAATGATGTCTTCATTTCCTTTCAATTGTTACATTTTATGTGTGTATACAGCTTGTGTACAGCTTGTCTATTTGACATGAAGGCAAAGGAGTGCAGCTTAAAGCAAAGCAGAAACTATAATGAAAATGTATGCAAAGCTTGAAGAAAATACCCATTCCATAATGAGATAAGCTGTACACAGATGTAAAAAGGAAACAATTAGAAGGAAGTTATACCATCCTTCTAGTTCAACTTGCAGTTAAGACGAAATACTTATTAGCACAGATGATTTAGTTACAAAGAATGTATGAAATATATTTGTCTGTTTTCCTGCTTAATTTTTGACAACATACAGCAAGATTCAGTAGAAATGTGTACAGAGATATATATTAAGCAAGTGCAAGAATAACTTCAGTGACTTGCTGATTAGTAAACATAATCAGGTCACAAAGATTTAAACACACATTTGAAATAGTTAATTAAGCATCTTCTGTGCATTCTCTGTGTGGCAGAAGAGGAGATATCTTACAGCAGAATGCAGAAAGAAAGGAAAATGAGCAGACTGATTGTCGGCGCTCATGAATAAGCTTGTTTGTTTCTTTCGGCTTCTCCCATTTAGGGGTCGCCACAGTGGAACTCTGGTCCACTAATGATTGGCAGTAGATTTGACGTGCTGGCTTGCCAGGCCTAATGCACAACCTTCAATGAAGGAATGCCCATTCATGCATGTCGCCACACAGAAGACGCTCTAACTGAGAATCGAACGGGTAATGTCTAACTGTGAATTCCAAACAAAATGACAGTGAAGTAATAAATTATTTTTTTTTTACTCTTTACTTATTTTATAAGTAGAAATGCAGAACCATCCTCTAGACCAATATAATAAAAAATATAAAGTGCTTTCAGTACACAACTGAAGCACAATTCATATCACCCCAAAAAAAATCAAATGTATTACCATTTCTTATGTTACACCAGCATTTCTCTATCAGTAGAGTGAACATGTAAAAATCACTGCTGGTTCATAACAATTTCTTATTGTACCTTTTCTCCAAATTTTACTTATGAATAAAATTTTAATAAAGATGAAAAAATTACTGTTAGAAAGGATTGCACTGGTATAATACAATTCACATTTATTGCCTACATTTTTTATTTGTCTCTGTACCCTGCCTCTCTCTTTTTCTTATTTTAATTATGTATTACTTTGACTTTATTTATTTTTTCTCTCCCAATTCTAATTCATTTTTCTACATGTCCCAAATTAGGATCAACCTAACCATGTTCCCTCCACATCTGAGATCATTCACCTTTTACCCATCCAGGGACATTCTCACAGGTTTGGTTCAGTGGTACCGGTTATGTAGGCATCATGCCATATGTCAGGCTGGCAAGCATCACAGACCATGGACTTCAAGACTTGATTGAAGATGTGGTAGAGCAGGTAGTACAGAGACATCTTCAGCTAGTCCAGGATGTTCTTCAATGGGTTGAAGACTTGCTGCCCTTCTTGGCAGTGACAACCACACTACTACAGGCCTCTATGCCCTCAACATCAGGATCATGTACTATAACACCATCAGACAGTGGTAACATTTGAGGACCAATGAACCAGGTAACCTCTTGAACTTAACTCCTCTTCACCCGCTTCTTCCCTAATCCTCTCTCCTATTTCCTCTGGGTTCAAAACAGTGAACGGTGTTTCATCGACACATTCAGCTTAAGCTGAAAATGTCGAAACCACAGAACAGCGGTTTCTTTCCGAGGGAAAGAAATCGCTGTTCCAACCTCAAAAAAATAAAAATAAATAAACACTTCCAAACACATACACACATACCCTAACCCTAATTATACCCCCAAAAAAAACAGTAAACAACTAAATACACATATTCACGTAACACAACCATACATCTAATAAAAAAAAAAAAAAAAAAAAAAAAAAAACAGTAAACATTTTAAAACATATGCACTTACCTAAACCCGCACCCTAACCTTAAGGTCAGTAACTCTCGCACATTTACATAAACAGTTCCAAACACATACACACTTACCTTAACCCTAATTCTACCCCTCCAAAAACAAAAGTAAACAGCTGAAAACACATACACACGTAACTCAACCATACATCTAACATAAAATAAAAAACAGTAAACACTTTCATACATATGCACTTCCCTTAACCTGCACCCTAGCACTCAGGTCAGTAACTATTGCACATTCACGCTTGGGAGCTATACTGGACAAGGGACTACACTACACTTCAGAACACAGGAAAGCAGCAAACCAGTTAAGTGACTTCTTTCCCAGGGAAAGAATTCGCTGAACAGCCGCTTTGCTGTTTTGCCTGTTCACCCTATATGTGTCGACGAAAATGTATTTGTCAAAATGCGTTTTTGTTGTTCTAATAGGAACCCTTTCCTCTAACATACTTCCTACTCAATCTACCCTCTTAAAAAATAAATAAATAAATAAAAATTGAGTGGTTTATCCCCCATCAAAAATACAGTACCGCTCCTTTCCAACCTCCTCCTGTACAACCGTCTTGATGTGTTCCTTCTGTGTGTTTGCTTTTCTATTTCTCCCTTTTTTAACTTTTCCAATCTTCCTCCAGGCAATCTATTAAAGAAATCAAGAAGGTATCCACATAAGGATATCCCAGAAGAAAACATATACAACCCCTTAATCTTTTCTAAAAGTTAACAAATAGTTGTCCAGTGCACCACTTGCCTTAAATTAATCAGACATGCTTGTACATAGCCTTATTCATTTATAATACCTGAAGACTTCCAGAAATATATTAATGAAGTGCTTCAAATATATTTCAGTAATAACTTCAGTAACTTAGCACATTTGATTTACAAGGTATGTTAGTATTGCTCTTTGTAAATAACAGCTGCAGAAGTGCAAACCTTAGGACTATGAATACCACCCTATGTCTCTGTCATGCTATCTGTTAATTTACAAATAAGTTTCAACATACTTTTACTTTTAAAAAAATACTTCACTTCAGATTGTTAATCACACCAGGCCTGAAGACAGGGCTTAATAGTTTTGAAATCTTTCACTTAGCCAATAAAGATACAATATTTACAGCGACTTTATTATTTGTGCTTGTATAAATAACTGAAAGGTATAGCTACCCATTCCTTTCTTTCTTGCATGGTGTTTTTTCATATGATGTCAATGAACAGTGTAGTCTTATGTAAAGTCATTTATTATCAGGAAAAATTAAATTGTACTTATTATTTTCTGTGTTACACATTTTGAAACAACAAATGGCATTTTTAAATCAAAAAATTAAATATCTGAATATCTGCATTTTAATATTTTCACTTTTTATAAATTTGGTGCCCTAAAACATAATCAAGAATATTTAGTCAAGCCCCCCCCCAAAAAATAAATTAATAATAAGAAGAAGTAAATGTAAGTGCTTGTATATCTGCAATAATTTCTATTTTTCCATCAATACTGGACTATGCTATAGATACAGAATCTCTCTATCTTATTGCATGTCTAGCTATCTTTAAATAATATTCATACTTCTCCTGCACCACCTTAGTAATGAGTGCTAATGCTAACCCTAATACTGCCCCTTCTCCCAACCCTAATCCTACACCTTTAGGTCATAAAAACCTTCCTGTAACACTGTCAATACACAAGACAGACTCAGAAACAGAGACAGTCATAAACACACACAAATAACACTACACCTATCCCCTAACCTAACCCTTGCCCTTAAATGCACAAACTTGCAAACAAACACACAACACCCATCCTTTACTCACCCTGACCCTAACCCTAACTCACATACATACACATACACATACACATACACATACACATATGCTCTCAACCCTCCAACCTCACTTACTTGTATCAACATTTTGTGCCATTGACATATGCACCATTTGGCTAGCCACACCTTCAACATATCCACCATTCAGCCATCCACACCTTCGACATATCCATCTGTTCAGCCATCTGCACCACTGACATTAAATCACACCGCTGTATTTGATGAACAAACGTACATTTGGTCAAATGCAGGAGGACCATAAATATGTATAACTATATACATATACATAAATACATATGTTAATTATTTTATTAATTGTTTTTTGTTTACCAAGAAAGTCCAACTGGGCACAAGTACCATTTGCAGCAGAGGCCCTGAGGGGAAAAGCTCCACATAAAATGGAAATTTCAAATGAACAACAATAACAATTAAACATTTTAAGCATTACTTTGCAGATAGTATTGAGACAAATAGTAAAGACATTCATCATATACTTTAGAAGTGATATTACTTTATGTAAGTCAACGACATGCTAACATGTAATAGCTGGAGATACAAGAGCAGTGATAATACACACACAGATTCACTATATGTATATTGACATTAATGAGGTAGGATATCACAAAAGCAGGAACAGAAAATAGAGGTGGAGGAAGGATTTAAGCAGAAATCAAGAAAAATATCAGTAGAAAAATTTCTGATAGTAGAGAAGTTGAGAAAATGGTATATAGGTAAGATGGTGAAATGGGTAAGGAGGGGGTATTAGTAGGAGAAGATTATGGATATAGGGTAGTTGGAGGTGCAGTAATTGTGATGAAAGATAAAAGGACAGGGATGAGAAAGGTAAAAGAGTCAGGGTGATTGATAGAGAGACTGGCAAGAGAAGAGGAACTGAAAGGTAGGTTAGTCAGGATGGGAGAAAGCATAGCTATTAAGGAGTTTGGTGTTGTTTGATGTTGTGTTTGAAATATTTGGTAGGAAGATCAATACAGATATAGATATAGAGAGACTGACAAGTATAGATATAGCTATAGATATAGATATTTATTTATTTATTAGTTTTATAGGACTCAGCTGTTCAGTGTTCCAGTAAAACTGACACCTATCCTAATATTTAGTAAGCAAGGGAGTCAGAAAGAAACTAATCCTGAATAGAATATCAGTCTTTCAGAGGACTTGTGTGCAGATTCACACACTCATGACACATATACCTGTGGGAGTGCTGGAAGACCACCTTTGGAATGGAAAAAGAAACAAGAACACCCAGCAAAACCCACATGCACTGAGGATGCCATACAATTGCCTCATAGATGACTCCCTGAGAGATCTAAAATGGAAAACCAAGAGCTGAGAATTAACAGTACTGACCACTGTGCCCTTGACCTCTTATGCTTTGAATAAAAAAAAAACATGTGCACGGACAAGTGAAATTTTCAAGAAGTTTTCTTCCTAATACCTTTGTCATGCTTTGATTCTCTATGTTATACAAATGGCTTGTAACATTTTTCACTCAACCCCAGTTATTGACTATCTGGCCACTCTGCAGACCACATTAATGCAAATCATAGCCTATGTCCCCATTATTAGCTCACAGTTAAGTCTCAACACTCTCCTGAAACAGAATATATGTCTTACTGAGAGCAGTGTGATGTCTGAGGCATATGTATAAACACTATAAATCCCCACCAATCCTTGACAATTTTTTTTTTTTCTGGTAATGTCTAGAGAATGTGCATTGTACTTAATTTATTTACTTTAGCACTTTTTTATACAACTTGTAAATTATAGAAGATTTTTCTTCTGTTTTTTTCTGCAAGTGTTCCTGAAATCTCTTTGTTTTGGATGTCTCCTATTATTTGAAGCTGTGATGTCATCTGTTTGAATTTTTTTGGCTCATTGTCTAGTGTATGCTAGAATATAATAAAATGTAATTGCTAACGCAACATCTACAAATTTCTGTAAACCTTTGTAGTAGAATGACCTTTGAGTCAATCCTTGAAAGTTGTTTTAGAGATTAAATTTGAAAACTCTTTATACTGCCCAAGGTTCTCTTATCCTTTGCAGAACAGAGTTTTAGAAAAATGGCCCGGGCTTATGTTTGGAAAAAAATGAAAGCATCTTGCTGGTGCAAGCAAAGCGATATTTATTGCATGCTACAGTGTTCCTTTCTTTCAAAGTGTCTCTGTCTTGAAACTAAAGGGCTTATGTGATAAAGTGAGCACTCACCGTGACTAACATGTCAAATAACAGATGCCACCATTGTTCCTTAATGGGAACATTTGTCTTAAATTCTACTAAATAGTAATTAATCATTGTTATCACACATTCTACAAAAGGAAACAATATATTTCTTGTTCTCTTGTCTGTTAATATCCCCAATAAAGTAAAAAGCATGAGTTTGAGATTATTTTTTCAAAGCTTTACAAAGTTATTTTATTTAAAAGTCAGATCATGTTTGCATATGGTATGATGTCTTGGAAGGCAAATAATTCATGAAATGGATACATTTAAAATGACCAACTGAGAAGTTGTAGGGCATCGACAATGGGCAGGTTGTTGGCAAATATTATTAAATCATCACCTGACAACGAACAATGGTGAAGAAATTCTATATTGTAGAATAATGAGAAATGATTATCAATAGTCATATCAGAGAACTTCCTATGATTAAGAATTAATTTAACTTTTTGTAGATATATATATATATATATATATATATATATATATATATATATATATTTCACTACTTCTGTAAATATATGCTACTGAAAGCTTTTTCTCTTCTATCTAGCCATCTATAATATTATATTTATATATATATATACACACACACACACACACACACACACACACACACACACACACACACACACACACACACTTATATGTATGTGTGTGTGTGTGTGTGTGTGTGTGTAAAACATAGTTTACAGTCCTGATGCTCTTATGTTGAATGGAGAATAAACATCTTTTATACTAACTGACTAAACAATGTATATTTTGTCAGCAGAATAATTTGTTTATGTAACACAATAATACACATATGCACTTCAGTGTCAGATGATGACATACATTTATTCTAAGTAATGTTTGCTCTGGTGGTGCAGCCTATACCTGGTTGTCCTAGATAATATTGATTTATTACATTAAGATGTCAGCAGTTTGTAGTTTAGGTTGGCTAATCTTAACAATAATTAAGGGTTTAATTAATAGCAATTTTAAGAAGCAGGTGAATGGATTGATCTGTCACATTCTTTTTTTATGTCATGATCCAAGCCGTTAACATCAAACAGTGTGGAGACTACCTAGCATATAAGAGAATACATAATACATTAAAAAAGATGTACATAACTTCTTGTAGTCATATAAGCCTGATTCCTTTAAAAACAATAATAATATAGCATAATATGTAAATTATTTAACTGACTG
Organism: Protopterus annectens; assembly: GCF_019279795.1. Taxonomy (NCBI): domain Eukaryota; kingdom Metazoa; phylum Chordata; order Ceratodontiformes; family Protopteridae; genus Protopterus; species Protopterus annectens. Next base: position 984,996,409 of record NC_056731.1, read on the forward strand.
GAAAATAAATAACAAGTGTTAACCTGATATAAGCTGTGTAAATAGTTGTAGAATGAGTTCTGACATGGAAAAAGTGGCAGTAAATAAAAATAAGGAATTATGTTTGATTTTATTGTTCATATGCACCAACACTTTATATATAAATATAATTATTTCTAAGGTTTTCTTAACCATAAGAGTAGTTAGGTCATGATGGCATCCCCTAACAAGACCCAGGCATGATCTTCAGCCATGTGCTTGCTCCATAAAAACTTGAGAGTGACAGCCTCATTGCCACAATAATATAGATAGCACTGATATCCTTCAATGTGCAACATTGTGACAAGAAGGGGAGACGTGAAAGGCACGCACTTTTCTGCTTTCATGAGAATTCAGCCTGCTTTGTATAACACACTGATGTGGTTCTCCTCTTTGAAGCTGCAAGGAGTGTATTCTTGTTAGTCTTGACCCCCCCATACCCATTAATTATACTACACTGATACTGCCCATCTAGGATTTATAGGCTTAGAAAAGACATATTCAGGGATGGACTTATAATTTGAACTCCACTGGCATTTCTGTTTTTTACATCTTGACAACCAGAAGTATACTCTTATGTATTTACTGTTTTTATTTTTCAATATAATTTTGCAAGGTGGGTTTTCACTGTTATGGAAACAATGTGCCAAATCAGGAATTTGTTGTAAGAATGTTCATTTGCCAGTTTGGTTACCCTCCACTGCTGGCAGAGATGTACAAATCAAGTTCTGTGACAGATCTATCAGCTGTTCTGAGTAAAAACATTGGTCTTACTGGCTGACACACTACTGTCTGGACTTCAGTCATTCAGTAAGAAAGTACAGTTGTGTACACTTACCATAAATATAGATATTCAAGTGTATTCACTGTTGCAGTCATCACACTTGGCCTCTGCACCACACTCAGAACAATGTACCACTACACCATGTGAGCTCCCAAGTGTGATGACTGCAACAGTGAAATACGAATAACATCAAATGTTCTGCCCGGAATCAGACATTATTTTACATGTAGGGCATTCAAATTACTAAATCATAGTTATAAGACTGAGAATAATAGGAAGGAAAAAACACATAAAGGTAGATTTGGAAGAAAATGAAATGAAATGAAAGTGGCCAAGGACAGGCCCCAGAGTTACCAGTCATCAACATAGAAAAAGAACATTCAGTTTTTACTTGCATTCACCTATCTGACAGGTAAAGGAAAAAACAATTTCATGGATAAACTAACTTCTCTGAATTCTGTGGTTGGATAAGAAGGTACTGGCTAAGTAAACCTAAGGCTTTTTTGAGGCACAGAAAGATAACAAGAGTCATATCACATTTTCTTGTAGCCATTCATCTATCTTCTCTATCTATCTATTTATCTATCTATCTATCTATCTATCTATCTATCTATCTATCTATCTATCTATCTATATATTTATCTATCGATCTACCATTTCATTCAAGTATTAACTGTATAAGTGTTACAAGCTAAAGGACTATTTATAGCCATTACTCAGGTTAAAAGTGGCAAGAAGTACAACAAAGATAAAACCAGTTTTGTGCAGTTTAGGAACATAACTTAAATTACAGTGCAAGAAGTCAAAAACGGAATGCAAAAGTTTACCTTGCATTGATGCATGGGAGTAAAGGATGCATTCTAGCATAAAAGCACAGAGACAGTACTACAGTCATTAGCGCAGGCAACCAAACTAGTCAGAAGAATATACATAGGGCAGGATTCACAAAGCCTCCGTGTAAGAGTTATAACTCTTACACGGAGGCTGCAGTTAAATGGAGTGATGTCAGCATGCTCTGCATATTCATGAGAGCATGCTGAATCAAACCTAAGGCTAACACGGTCTGTGGAAGACAGGAGGGGGCATGTCCGTAGGCCAAGCCCTACAAGCGGACAAGCCCCCAGAAGAGTAAAATTGTCCAAAGTAAACACCCACGACAGACGCCATGGAAACGTGAATGAACACAACACAACACATGCCCCCACAGACTATGAACATAAAATATATAAATGAACATGTTATATATTTTTTTAAATCGTAAAGATGTTTGCCCGTGAGTGCGCTCGTTTGCGTGGGCATGCCCGTAGCTTAGCCACAGTTAGCAGTCAGTGGAAAAGGATATAAGAACTAAATAAGCAAAATAAGCCCAGAAGCAATAGCATAGAAATAGAGACATCGGCTGAAGTGCTGGCATTCATGGTTAGACCCCCCATAGCACCAATTTTTATTTTTAGTAAAATAAGCACGAAACAAGTCCCTGACAAACATGTACACATATAAAATCATAGTTCATGTATAATGTAATGACATAGTCCATTTATTTTGAAGAAATGTGATATAACAAAATAATAAAAGATGCCAGATGTACCTATAGCTGAGCTACAGTTTAACAAGGTGAGTGCATCTGCCCGTAGGTGAGCAGTGGTTTAACAGGTGCAAAATGAGTGCCCGTAGGTGAGCAGTGGTTTAACAGATGCAAAATGAGTGCCCTTAGGTGAGCAGTGGTTTAACACGCTGAAACTGTGTGCCCCTAGCTGAGCTGAGCGTAATATGCGTGCTGATAGCCAAATGAGGCATAAACCAGCGCACCCCATTTGTGCAGAGCTGCGCACCGCGCCAACAAGCTAACTGACGGGCAATGTTGAGCAAGCCGTATCAAAACTGCCTTTACACAGACATACCCCTCAGCCTGTCTAGACAGTCATAAAAAATACAAAGCAGTGGCCAGGTTCGAACACAGGATACTATACACCATAGTCAAGGTACTGAACCACTATGCCATGACAGCAGTACCTGTAAATGCAGTAATAGCAAATATATAGGAATGAATACAAAGTGGAGCATGACAAAGAAGGTTTTGTGAAGTTGATACAATTCCAAAATGGCCAATCACAGATATGTGCGGGAAAAATGGCCTATATAAGCCCCATAGGCGGGAATACACAGCATAAACGATTGTTGAACTGACTTGCAGCCAGAATGACAGGCGTAGGTGAGGGTAGTTGCTTTCGAGCACAGAGGTGGGGCGTTGAGGAGTCCAGATACATGGCCTGGCTCCTAGTCCACAATCATGAGGCCCAACTCATGCAGGGCCAGGTCCTGTGGGGAGCATATAGGGCTGAGGCGTGGGACCGGTTGGCTCATGATCTCACCAGTGCCACAGGGATTCCAAGGACTGGTGAGCAGGTTCGTCACCACCATACGGACCTGAAGAGACACAAGCAGGACCAATTGAACCTTTGGATCCAGGAGGCCCGGCAAATGTCCAACGCCCCACTACTAAGTTACATGTAATTATGTATGTAAGAAATTAAACTAGCTGATATTATGGAGAAATGGAGATGTGTATTCCAATATTACTTCATTTATATTACAGCTACAGGTGTCCGTTCTGCGAACCGCATAGCCTATGGCGATAGGCTGGTGTGGTTGCGCCACCAGGCAGGTCAGTAATCCTCTCCCAGTAACTGTAAAGAAATATGAAAGTATGACAGTTAGCAAAAAAGTGCAGTGTAGTCACTAAGTAATAGAATGTGCAAGTAACAAGTGTAAGAGTGTTTGCAAGTATTGCTTGATTACAAAAGTGTGCTGCAGTCTGTAATCCAAACAGAAAAATTAAAATGTCTGAAATAAAGATGCCCCACCTGTAATATAATAGTACACAACCTGCAGCAGGCGGAAAAGTACAGCTGCAGAAGATGAACAAATAACATGTGAAATATACCCCTGCTGAAATATCGAAACATGACATAAGTGAGACTGCTGGAAAGGATTGTAATAACTACAGGTAAAATATGTCAATAAAGCCTAGAAGTAAGTACCATCCTGAATAGTAAAATGAAAACAAGTGAGAGAGTGTGAGAAAGTGTCATGAATCCACCAATAAAGTAGTAATAACCCCTGAATAAAGTATACTGCAGTCAGTACAGAATGAAATGCATGTGAGAAGCAAAACCAAACAGCGAAATGGGTTCAAAGTGTTGCTGCAGCTGGAATGTGTATCCCAAAATCTGGATATGTTGCTCACAGTCTGCAATATGCAGATAGTATGATTGTCTGACATACCAAACATCCACAGTTGTCTATAGCTATATAAAGCAAATGTAGCAGGATGATGTAGCTGAACAAAGCTAGATATGAATGTGTATGAAGAACTATAAAATGTATATTGATGTAGCAGTAACAGTCCTATCACCAAGTTGAAGTAGTTATCATATAGGAAACTGTAGTTAGAACAGTAGTGTTTAAATATGTGCAGCTATTAGAAAATGCAGCATATGTATTGGTATTCGAAGGTGTTAATATTATTTTCTTCACCCTACCCTATAACCACATATAACCCATTCCACGTAAAAATGGTATGTGCAATCACAATTAACACCCTTGGACATTTGTCCTGTTGGGTCATAAATATTTGCATGTCCGTTGATGTATCAACCCTGCATGTTGTTGGACTGTGTATTGCTGTTCAAATTATGCATGTGTTATGCTCGCTGTTCAATGGTGTGAATATCTGGGTGTTTGGTTAATGGGAATACTAATGCATGCTGTTGCAACTAATTGTGAATGGTATTATATGTCACTAACCCAAACTGTCATGACATAATGCAAAACATAGGACGACAGGGAAGGCGGGTTCCAGCGGACCCACCTCTCCCACCTCAGCTGGCGAGTGGACCTGGCACTAGTGCCCAGTCTGGACCCTCCTCCAGTGGCCCTGTGCCACCTGCGGGTGGAAGTGCTGCAGGAGATGGGGCTCGTCCCCCCTCTGCAAGTGTGGCTGGAGGAGAACCACCACTCACCCTCTGTAGCGTCCGGACTGTGGTGCGTAGGGAGTTCTGGGACTCTGTTCTTGGGCCCCTACGCCAGCTTGAGGCACAAGTGGCACAACTTACGGGCAAGCCTGTTGCCTGGCCTACACAGCCCCCAGCACAGCCCCGTCCTGGGCAGTGAAGGGACAGTGGCAACTGCCCATGGGTGGGGATATCAGTTCCACTGTTGCCATCTGTGGGCATATGGGCTCTGGATATCCAAACCTCCATCCGCGTCAATTGTGTAACCCCCCCACACGTGTCATACACTGCCCCTGTATGCATCTTGTTTGTCTTGTCTGTTGACTTACCCAACCTACCTCCCCAGCTATACCGACTTCCTTCACCTGACATACCACTCTCACCAGAAAAAAAAAAAAAAAAGGGCACTCTGTACCCATAAAAAAATTACGCCCCATACATAGCTGCCCATTCCGCACACATGTCTGCTGGACATGGAAACTATCAATTATAATTGGCTGTACAACAAGTATTATTGTTGTCCTGACACCTCTCTCAGGGGTGGAAGGTTTCAAATGTCACACCAAATTAGATACATATGCACAGCTGTTGCTGATGAAGAAATGGGTAGCTATGGGCCTTACCTACATCCCTCCTGCAAATCCCAAGCTTGTTTCCCTACTGTCTTACCCTCTTTGTGACCCCTTTTTCACCACTTTCCTGTCTCCCCATTTTCATTTCTTTCAAAGAAAATAGCGCGGGTGTGCACCAGAGTAAGCACTGTTAAGCGGTTGAAAGCGGGTGTGTGCCTGTGTGCGCGCAGCTGAACGCCAGTGCGATCTCCATGCAAACCAGCGCTAACCCGGTTACAACTGCTTAAAAGTGCCTTAGTCACTCTGATTGACAGGTCCTGTAGTCAGTTCAAAAGCAAAATAAAATCCCACTGTCAGTCCTGAACCCAGGAAACAGTAGTCTGCATAACCTACCACTAAGCCATGACTCTTATACAAGAACATTGTGCTAAAATAAATATATCATGTAATAGTAGGAATGAATGTAAAGGGAATATAGGATGTGTAGTACACAAAGCATGTCATTTAGAATTACTGTCAAAACTAGTGGATTTCCATAATAGTAGTGTGTGAACAGAAACAGCCATGCTATTTGGTAGCTAGTAGGTAATAATGTCAGTTAATGTACATATATAAATGTATGTATATTTACATATGTATATATATACATATATATATATATATATATATATATATATATATATATATATATATATATATATATATATATATATATATATATATATATATATATATATATATATAGTTGTAGGTGTCATTGTGCATACACACTTACTACAGGGAACAGGAGAGAGGAATGAAGAAATGTGAATCTACAACACAGCCTGAATCATGAGAGAGATACTAACCTTTACACTCACAGAACAGTGTCCACAGCATACCAGCATGGTCCCCGCCCTTACAATCTGAAAGGGCAACGCCTATCTCACATACCCTTTTATAGCACTGTCCTGAAATCACAGTGAGAACTGCAATCAGTACACAACTGGCTGCATGCAATTAGCAAATGCTGGCTTACAATTGGTGCAGAGGCCATCACATGGACCTATGCAGATACCTACAAAAGCATCCTGTACTAACACTCCACACATGCAATACATTCATTGTACTGTCTGGAAGCAGACAGAGGGAGAGAGACAGACAGAGACAGAGACAGAGAGTGAGAGAAAAAAAAAATACACACGCTACACACTGAGTCTAAGCTGCCAGCAGTGACAGTAGCAAGCCGTGCTAGCAGCAGCAGGAAGCAGAAGTAGTGGTAACGCAACCAGCTGTGACAAACACAGGTAATGTAAAGTAGCAGGTTAATAGTCTGCATAATGTGAACCCTCCAAATGTGTCATAGGTCTGTATCTATAGGTATGTCCATGTGATATGTTGTGTGTACGTAGTTCCACCAAAAGGGGATGACTATACATTACATGTCAGTCAGTGTTAGGCCATGATCCTGGAAGCAGTTGTCTGTGTGTTGCCCTCATCAATGGCTGTAGTGACTGTTTTGAAAGGTCAGCTAGGTTCAAAAGGCAGGATCAGCCCATCACAAAGGCAAACTGGCCGGGAACAAGTGTCTGCAGGTACCCAATATCACTGTTTATGCATCCCATACTGAATAATTCCATAGCGTAGCAGACCAGGCCGGTTATGCTTATGATGTAGTAGTTCCCAGGGTCAGTAGAGGTGCCTCCTTAGTGGTGTGGGACCACTGTTGCTGTATGCCAGTGTCCTGTAGTACAGCCAAGGTTAAATATCAGTCTTATATGTGGTTGTATGTCCTCTTGGAGTGCACATAGCACACATCCAGGGATACCATCAGGTCACAGTGATGCTGTGTGTTCTGCTTTGCTGAGGGCAGCCCTCACCTGGACATGTGAGAAGATAGGGAAGTTACATTCAGCTGTGATAAGTATTTCAACTTGTGGGGGAGAAGGAGGGGGGATACATGCACCGAACCTGTCTGCAAGAATGTTGCCAATATCTGTGTGTTCGGTGAATGTTAAGTAGGTGTGTATTAACTCAGAGCATATCTGAGGCATTTGGTCCATATGTGTAACATAACTGAAGAAGGCCTTGTGGTTATCTATCGTGTTTATGGCCATTTCCCTCCCAGAGTAGGCCGTGGCCATTGTTATGAGAGACCATAGCGTATTACCAGTGCTGACCACAGATGCATTCCCTTAATGTGAATCTGCTCTGTCCTGCAGTAGCCTACTGCTATTGTTATACAATCTGCCTCTGGCTGGGGTCCACCGGACAGGATGCCTAACCTTTGTGCATAGGGTCTGGGTTAGAAATGTGTGTGCAAGTTCCATGCAATCTATGGGATGTCCATGGTAAGCATTCGCAAAGGGGTCAGCAGTGTGGGTTGTGGCTTCCACTGGCCCAGTGGGCTGCATGGATACCATCTCAGTCCTAACAAGTGAATAACTGTCTAATCACATACATATTAAAGTAGTGTACTGTGCTGGTGGTGGTGGTGGGATATGTATATCCAGGCTGAGTAACTTGTGTCCATATCACACTAGTGGATGGCATTCCACATACAGTACCTTGGTATGAACCCCCAGAGTGAGGTTGTGCATTGGACCTGTCGCAGTGTGCTGACTGATGGGACACGCTACTATGTTGTATGGAATGTGGCAGGTATTGTTGCACAGGTGTTGGCTGAGCACTGATATCTGGCCATGTACTTGTGTATCCACCACGAGACACACACATGCAACATATGGGAGTAGTAGTATATCACTACACTTGAGTATCATGTATAGTATGTGTGCCATATATTGCTGACATAGTCTGCTGATATCCTGTTTGTGTTCTCTTCCAGGGAGATGGCGCGTCAGCGTAATCCCGCCTACTCTGCAGCGGAAGATGAGGAGAAACACCAGAGCCTGGTGTGGGAGTATGACATACTGCTTTCCCGCACCAGCCAGAATCAGCAGGAAAGGGCTGCACTGTGGCAAGACCTTGTTCGTAGGGTAAATGACATTGGCACTCATAATAGGACATATGTGCAGGTATGACATCACTGCAGTGATGTAATCAGAAATGTCCTTCAGCGTGCGTCGGATATCCACAGGCAACAGGTTGCCACAGGAGGTGGGGTGGCCACACATCCCCCCCTCACCAGACTGAAGGGGCTATTCCTAAGTGTTGTGGTTCCAGCCCCAGAACAGCAACAGCAATACACCTGCATCATGATGGAGGCTGGATCCACACAGCAGCATGACATGGAGTGTGCAGGTAATATGCCATATGTACACTTGACTGTTCTGTACACTGTTAGTTTATTCATGTGTAAGGTGTGTCCGTGGTATGTAGCAGTCAACATAGTATGTAATTGTGCATGTGTGATATTGGCAATATCAGCAGCTGACATGTGAAAGGCAACTGGTGTACTACTGCACTGTATCATATGCAGTATCAATGGCACAGTTGTGCCCACTGACATTAATCTCCTCATTTCTGCAGGTCCCTCCAGAGTTACATCAAGGCAGGCCATCCATGCTGGTGAGTGTGTTTAACAATACCTATAATAGTCCTGATAGTGCTAGTAATACTAGTGCAACTCAGTAGTGCTCTGTGTGTATACTGTGGGGTGTGCATGTGTCCATGTGCGCAGGTGTGCCTGTGTCCACATGTGCATGTGTGCATGTGTGCTTGTGTGCATGTGTGCCTGTGTCCACGTGTGCATGTGTGCATGTGTCCACTTGTGCATGTGTGCATGTGCCCACTTGTGCTTGCGTCCACGTGTGCATGTGTGCATGTGTGCCTGTGTCCATGTGTGCATGTGTGCATGTGTGCATAAGTGCATCACTGGTAACATTGTGTGGACACTGTAAACTGTGTTTCCTGTCTTCCTCCCACAGGCTGGTGCTGCTCTGGTGTCCTGCAGCAGGGAACCTGAATCTGGTGCCACAGGTACTGGTAATGATGATATCTGTGTAATGGTACAGGAAGGTGTGTCAGGGTCCGCCACTGGTCAGCCAATTGACAGTACACAGCTGTCAACCCCATCATTGTGCACAGTCATCCTGCCAGTACATCCTTTGCCACCATTGTCCCTAGGTGATGGACAGGATACAGTGGGCATTGACCAGGGTAATGTGGTATCCGTGGCACATGCTTCCCCACACAGCAGCCATGGGCAGGGTCCTGCGATGGTACCACACAGACAGTTGCCCATGGGTTCTCGTGGGAGCATCCATGGGTGTACTGCCTCTGGCAGACATGCCCAAAGAGGTCTGTCAACCTCAGCTATGTTTCAGGCTGTCATGCAGGCACATTCGCATATGGAAAGGTACACCAGACAGGGTCTGAGGGAGGTGAGAGCATGTCACACAGCCATGACTGACAGTATGCGTGACATCACGGATGCTATCTGTAATTTCACCGATGTCATAGACAGACGTTGTGGGGACATATTACAGCAGTTCCACAACCAAATGTCCATGAGCCAAGGCAATGGTGGGCAGTTGTGTCATTGATGTGGCCGTATGCCAGCAACAGCAGCAGCTGGCAGTCTGTGCAGATGACAACAGGTCCGTGCACGCCCCCATAGTGCCAGCAGCAGCCCCAGCAATGCTGGGTCTGTGCTGTTATCGGAACGCCCCAGGAGACCACGTGCACGTGGCTCTGGACAGTCCCAACAGGGACCTGTGTCCAGTCAACACACTCCCACTTCTGATGACAGTACCCAGTCTGGCTTAGTACTGGATACGGTCCGTAGCACCCCTGTCAGGCACAGGTACCATGTCCGTGCCCACAGACACTGATCTGTATGACCTGCCAGGTGCAGTCTGTGGCTGCCCACAAACCCCTGTATATTGCAGCCATGAGGTGAAACTGTGTGCGTGTATACACACATGCAAAATGTTAACTCCTAGGGCTACCACATACATGCACACACTGCACCAACAGTGCCCCACCCTGTACTGCTGTCCCTCACCAACACACATACACACCCATGTCAATTGGTGGTATCAGTAGCAGACTCAGGCATGCCTAATTCACACCCTGTTCATATGATGACACTGTGCCACCTCCTGCAATCTCCAACATCATTGCGGGAACAGGTAAACATGTTGCTGATGCACAGGGTGACTACATAGAAGTGTATTAGTAGTATCATGTTGGTAACAGTACAGTGTGCTGATATGACTGTGTGTATATCCCAGCATGCCTGATGCAGTAACCGTATGACTGTCCTGAATTTTTATCTGCACCCATAGTACGTACCAAAGTGTAACAGCTGCACATTATTGCATGCTGGTGGTAAGGATGTCAACAGATAACCACATACATGGGTAGCACAGGGGGGAAGCTAATGCAAGTAGTGATATGCAATGATGGACATGTACAGTAATGGTGTCAAGTTGCCCACAACGACTATGCAATGTGGATGTTTGCGCATGTTGATATGTGTGCAGTACCAATGTAATCCAAATCACAATTAACTATGACATAATATCAGTTCTACCATGGTCATCTCCGCTGTGCATTCCTGGGTACATGTTGATAGTGCCTACATATTTGCACTGTTACCTACTGTTAGTGTTACCCTTTCTTTGTTCTACAATGAACTACTTCCAGCCCTGCTTACTGTAGCTTTGTTTGCATGCATGTTCGCTTGGGGTTCCCTGGAACACTGCTTCCACCTGCAATGCAGAGTTACAGTGCTTCTGTGGACTCCTAGTGACATCTGCATAGCGTACGATATGTATGTCAAGTTTACACATGACAGAACGTCACTGTCTGTCCTGTTCGCATGTACATTGTCTGTGACACATTGCACATGTCTTACCTGGCATTTACCCACGTGTGCAATCATGTATGCCAGTGCTATGGAACAGTAGCAGTACACCCACACATACACACCTTCAGTATGTTGTTCCCCATTGGCCCTATGTGTTGGTACTCACCATGGCAATCACACTACTAGGGTAGCATGTGCAAAGGTAACCTGTTAATCACCTCTATGGTCCAGTTGTGGTTTATGTGAATCATGTGGCAATGTCACAGCTGCCACATGTATGCAGTCAACCATCACCCTTGGCCAGGAACGTACAACACATGTGTGGGATGCCACCACATAGCCAATCTGGGGACTGAGCACTCTGAACCCAGTAATGCCATACCCTGTCAGGTGGCATGTCATACTACAGTGACTACAATACCAGTCAGACATAGACACGCACTGACAGCAAGCTGAACACACTGGGGCATACGTGGGTACTCAGAATAGCATCCTGCCTGAGCATCACACACCTCCGCAGCTGGCACACAGGCATATGTTATGTCGGAACAGAGCACATGCCACACATGGCACACACATCCCGTGTGCCACACACTCACAGCCTGTAGGGCTACACAGCACACCTGCTACAGATGTGTCAGGTACCTGTCTCAGCCGCTGCAGTGGGGTCCCGCTCAACAGGCTGTACATGGTGAAGGTCACAGTGATATGCCTCAGGGGCACTATGGTCCACCACAAAACACATGCATACAGGTCAGTCAGAGGCATGGACACATATGACTCAGTCATTGACCATGCCACCATGGATGACCTGAGACATACCTCCCTGGACTACATGATAGGGAACATAGAAGGGATCTCTCAGCATGTGGCATGGGCCAGTATGAGCCTGATCCTTGTTGTCCATCATACCCTCACCAGGTATGCTACCACTATATGTAGGAAGGGTGTTGTATGTCTACATTCTGCTCAGTCTCCAATGTCATTCATAGGGTATCCGCTGGCTGTCAACATGTGCTTACATGCTAGGGAAGCCACAATGATGTGCAAGGGGCAACTTGCACATGACGCCCATGGCCCAATGTATATTGGCAAAGCTCCTTGATACACACATACTGCCTTATGCTGCAGGACACGAATTACATAGCCACCTCCGCGGGTATCATACAGGTTAGGACACTAACAGTGCTGCTACACAACACCAGCAGTGTACACTGCAAGATGCATGCACTGGACACTGTCCTCAGCACGGTGAACTGTAATGTCTGTGCAGTACCAGAGTCCTGATTCATGGCTCACAGGTGCAACCCATCACTGCCAGGTTATGCCTCATACCATGCCTGTCGTCCCCTACACATGTAACACACATGGACAGGGGGGTGGTATCCCAAGGCACCACAGATACACACACCTCCAGGTTGTTGGCACAGCACAAAGCATCAGGGCCTATTCATGTGCAGCTAACAGTGTGTCGGACTGCATCGGGTTCATAGCCTGGCACACACAACCCTCCCATACACAGGAAAACCACCTATCCTCCATAACAACACTGGCAATATGACAGTCTCAAGAACTGTCTTTATATGGCTGGACTGCATCCAGCCAAACATTGTGCGTGAGCATTACTGTAGCTACAACACACTAGTTGAAGGGTTCCCAACATGTGGTCACTGAATTGCAGTGGAATGACATGTTACCACTCCCACAACAGGTGGGAATATGCAGCACCTGTACATCGACTACATGTAGACTATATGGCCCAGACCAGATGTGTATCCCCTGCTGTAGGTATTTTACCATATACACCCACACTGTATAGACACATACCACGTGTGGCCCCTGCACAGTAAGACACAGTCATATTGTTATGCATTGCAAATACCATTTATCCACTTGAGGCATGTGTCAGACATGGTAACTACTGCAGGTCACAGGTATTTATGTGTATGTGTCACACACATACATCATGTGTGCAATGCCATTGCTGGTTTAGGCAATGGCATGCATTGTTATGCACAAAGACCCATACAAGGTCATAATGTGTGACACAACCACACGTGGCAGTTGTGGGTTACCAAAACATACCTATCTGTACTCTGACAATGGTAATACACCCAGTAGCAGAGTGCACTATTGGCATTACTGGCCAACTAGCCCTGTTTGGCTGTGCTGATAGTGTGGTGACATCCCCCGTGTTTACTGGGGGAATATGCAGCATCTGGTGTATTGTAGTATTTGCCAAAAGGATCTGTTCTCTCACACTTGCATTTTAACACACCCTACTACCCCCACACACACTTGCTATTTGCATTATTCATACCCCTACCTAAGTCACGACACGTGAGAGAGACGCATTAGCAAAGCGCACTATTCGGATTACTAGATGGTTCCTCTTCTCTGGCTGTACTTATAGGGTGCTGATATCATCAGCATTTTGAAAGGGTAATGTGCATCAGGTAGTGTGATCTCCTGATTGCCAAAACTAACATGTTTTTCCTACAGAATTGCACACACACAAACTCCCCACATCCAAACACACACACACTTGCCACTTTCAAACCCCTACATAACTATGTTATGACACTTGAGAATGATGCTGTAGCAGAATGCGCTATTCGGATTACTGGTAGATGTCTCTTCTCCAGCTGTATGTATAGGGTGCTGACAACATCACTGTTTGGAAAGGGTAATGTGCATCATGTAGTGTGATCTCCTGATTGAAAAAAAGCACATGTTTTTCATACAGAATTGCACACACGCAAAGTCCCCACATCCAAACACATGCCATTTGCAGGTTTCAAACTCCTACCTAACTATATTATGACACTCGAGAGAAACTCATTAGCAGAGCGCGCTATTTATATTACTGGGAGGTTTCCCTTCTCCTGCTGTACTTATAGGGTGCTGACATCATCCGTGCTGAAATAGGGGAATGTGCATCCTGTAGAGTGCTTTCACATTTGCTAAAAGGGACATCTCCCTCACACAGACATGTACACACACTAACCCCCCTCCAAACACACTGGGCAGTTGCAGGATTCAAACTCCTACCTAACTATGTTATGACACTCGTGACAGATGCATTAGCGGAGCACATTATTCGAATTATTGGGAGGTTTCTCTTCTCCTGCTGTACTTATAGGGTGCTGACATCATCCGTGCTGAGATAGGGGAATGTGCATCCTGTAGAGTGCTTTCACAGTTGCCAAAAGGAACATCGCCCTCACACAGACTTGCACACACTAAGCCTCCTCCACACACACTGGACAGGTGCAGGATTCAAACCCCCTATCTACCTATATTATGACACTTGAGGGAGACGCATTAGCAGAGCACACTAACCGAATTATTGGGCATCTGGTCTGCACCTGCAGTATTTATAGGGTGCTGACATCTTTATTTCTACAGAGGTATGTACAGCAAGTACTTCCTGTCAGGTGGGGGATAGCATATATATGCATTTGCAGCCACCTACGTCAGGGTCAGATATGCACATCGCACTGGCAGGTTATGTTCTATGCCATGCTTCGTGACCACAGGACCTGTAACACACACCGCAACCAGTCCAAAACACCACACCCACATCCAGGACACACACTTAGCTTCCCTGGGAACAGTGCCGGGATATGCATGTGTTCACATACACCATTCCAGTTGTTAACATCAGGTACAGGCATATTGCATGTGAGAACTACTCAGGCCTCTACCACTTTACCCTACAGCCACTACAATTTGTGGGTCCATGTGCTATGGCAGAACCACACACCACAGCCACATGGGGGAATACATATTGCATCTGTCCATCTGCAACATGGGTACTCACTGTTCCACACCAGAGGTAGATCACCATTGTTGACATCTGACCATACCCACCTTTTCCTGGACATCCATATACCATCTCCACCCCCAGGCAAGGTTGTCACTGCACACAAACTGTATTTAGCACAGGCAGACTCTACAATTGTGAAGACTGGGGTGGACGACTTCAAAGGACCCATGCTGGGGGACTATACTGGCCACTCAGCATAATCCTTGACAATTGCATTCTATGAGCATGTGTATGGTTTGCATTGATCATGCTATCCCACATATACCCATGACTGCTCCACAACAAGACACCTGTCAGGTGTACACCAGCCATATATGAGCCGTACAACAGACAAAGTGAGCTAATACATTGCAGAGCTATAGCCCACAGAGGGAGGACATCTGTGAACAGTTCCGGCACGGCACTTCATTCACACATAATCATCACAACACAGTGTTGACAGTGGAATTGTCCAGAGAATGCAGATAGGGCTCCCCTCAGTCTGTTATTGATGGCCACTTACTGTTAGAGATCCTCAGCAACCCTCTTCCAGCACACACCTACAACATGGTTGTGGCTTAGCACATTCAAACACTGGGAACTCCACTGTGCCCCTGCTTGACAGAGGCACAGCTCACTAGCCTCATACGTTGCCTTATGTGACCAACTTTACAGTGGCACAGTAGCCTACTGTACTGGGGATGCAGATGCCAAGCACACTCTGGCTGAGCTGTCATTCCCTAGGGCAACAAGCCTAGTATTGACCTCTACACCCATATGTTCAATTGTCAGATGCACAATATTTGTTGTGCTGTTCTACTGTTTGCAGGTCTTTATTGCCATAGCATTCCCTGTTCCTATGACCAACTTGTGTATCTGTGGAAGATGTTTGCATATGACGGCGATCCACTATATCACTTATGTCTCTGTAGTCATTTACTGTGTGCACTGGGCAGATTGCTGTGTTGTGGTTGGTTCCTGGAATGAAATGTACAAATACCAGATATGTGTGGCCAACTGCTAAACGGACATATGGCCTAAGTGTGTGAGCATGCCCAGTTCAGCCTTTCCATGGCATGTTGTCTGACATATGCCTCATTTATCAAGTGTGCGAGCATGCCCAGTGTGAACTTTCCATATGTTGCACTCTGAAGTCCACCACATATTTGGGTGTGTGTGAACTTCAACAATATCTCACGTTTATGGTTGTGTGTTGATTGTCATGTTGTGTACTAACTGGCCAACTGCTTTGTGTCTGCCACAACAGGGATTATACTGTGCCTGCAGGGATTGCATGGGATACTTTGCAGACAGTTGTCAACATACTTTCATAAAGACCTAACACTGTACTTCCGTATAGTGTACTGGTTCAGTACTTTCACTGTGGTGGACAGTATCCTGGGCTTTAGTCCTATCACTGCTTGACATCTTCATAGTGAGCACAACAGACTGTGTAGGGGCCAGTTGTGCACATATGACCATGTTGCATTATGTTCAGATATGGACTACCTACACCAGGCTCGTCCAACATTGGTAGTGTATTCCACAACATGGGTGGACATTGGCAAACACTAGCAATGTTCCCTAGGCCATTTCTGATGCAAGTCACAGGGTGTGTTTGTCCTTCGACACACATTGTAACTGGAGTTTGCCATGAAATATATCATGGTTAGTATACTGTGCCTCTGTCTACCTCTGACATAACAGTGATACCCAGGGTTAGCCTACCATCTCCCATCCATTCATCATGATTCCTCTTGAGGGGTGTCAATAGGTGACTCTCTGGCTGACCTGTACCGGGAGTTTACTGAAGAGTGGGGGTGCCTTCTGTGTTATGGATCATTCTGTACAGCTTGTCCTATGTATGTCAGTGCTGGGGTTCAGGTCTCTCATGTGCATAGCTCACTGCCATTCAGATTGTACAAGATGCAGCATGTTCATTGATTCCAGGTTGGACATGGCTTCATACATCAGGCACAGCTTGCCAGTAGCTGGGCAGTATGGCAGTGTGTGGGGCTGCAGTTTGTTTACTCAGGCAACACATGGCATCTGCTCATGCTCTTTGCTACTCCTGGTGGGGTACTGTTGTGTACTTTACAGTTGATGGAGGTGTCTGCTGAGGTAAATCTCACAGGGGCTATTGTAGTCAATTGTGACGCTGATGAAGGATGACTGCAGAGCCACAGTGACCTCCCGTTATCTACATCTGACAACCTTCATGATTGGGTGGGTATATAGTATGTTTCTGCGAACACTACAGCCACATGTTTGTCCAGTGCAGGATATCTATCACCTTTTGTCCCCAGGTCTCTCATTACATGTTAGGTACGTAATGGGTGAACACCTGTGTGGTAATTTGTGGGCACTTACTGTATATCCACGGTGGTTGTCTATACACAGTTCTGCAATTAGCTTGCTGACATGGCTATGGCTCCAGTTGTCTGTTTGTAGGTGGCCCTTTTGTGGGTTGCTTGAGTCAGCTGGGGGTCGGATATGGTGGGCTGTTTGTACTCCTCTGCATGCATGTTCAGTCACAGTCCTTCCATGTTGGCCTATACCTATGGGACATATATACAGAACAGGGGGGGTGGCCCAGGACCGGGCCTTGTGGGATGCAACTCATATCTGCTTTGTAGTCTGACATGGATGCAGCATGTCTGACCATGTCAGTTCTGTCCTTGGTCTGGTTTGCAACCCCTCTACTGACATAGGGGTATATATTTAAGCTGGTGAACATATCCATACTGAACTCGTAGGGTATTGTCTAGAAGCATATGCACGGTCCAGCTACGCTGTGTGGACCACATTGCCCTCATCAATGACCTTAATGACTGCTTCAAATGGGTCAAACATGTTTAGGGGCAGGATCTGCAGTTACGACAGCCACACTGTGTAGGGTCCAGTATCAGTAGGTCCACAATAGCTTTATGTCTGCGGTACATACTGATCCTTTCCATAGCTGTGCAGACCAAGCTTGTCAGGATCCTGGGGTGGTAGTTTGCAGTATCCATTCAGGCAACACCTTTGTTGTGAAGGACCACTGTTGTTGTACACTGCTCTTTGGGTACATATCCTGTGGTAAGGCTGACATTGGGCAGTAGTGTGATTTGGCATTCCATTATTCTTGGAGTCCATGTTGGCCTCAGCCCAGGACACCATCACATACCTTTGCTGCTGTGTGTTTTGCTTTGCAGATGATGGCTGTTACCTCAGCATCTGCAATGTCAGGGGACCAGCAGTCTGCTGGGATAGATCTTTTGCATTCTGTTGGGGGGGGGGGGTTGCACTGCACCTGTCAAGTTGTATGTTAGCAATATGTGTGTGTGTTTGGAATGTTGTTTGTAATATCTGTGTGATTCGGAGCATATCTGTGGATGCCCAACATGGTTCCTGCCATCAGTTAAGTAAGCCTTGTGATTATCCTTAGTGTCCTGTACAATTTGTATCTTCATAGGTTCATGGGTTCATACTAGGCTATCCACCCTAGGGCATTAGTAAGCCTAGCCAGAGTGTGTGTGTCTTTTGCCGCCCCTTGCTATGTGACTATTATGGCCATTTATGAATTTCTTTACTGTGCCTCTGTCTGGTCGTGACACAGTGAAAACCCCCAGTGTACATGTACGATCATCCATCCACTTGGCAATATTCCTGTTGAGGGGTGTCAGTGAGGGGCTCTGCCTAACATGGATTGGGATCCTGTTTCTGGGTTTGGGGTGCCTCTGGGTTATGTATCTGTCCATCCAGCACATCCAATTTCATTATGTGTTGAGGCTGACATCTGTCACTCTCACAGCTCCAATGGCTTTGATTTCCTATGGTGGAGCATGTCCATTACTCCTGTGTTGGACATGGCCTTGTACAACAGACATACAATGCCTCTGTGTAGGCAGTCTGTGACTGCATTCAGCTGGGGTGTCTACAGCCAGGCAACATATGACATATATTTCACACCCTTTATCCTCTTGGTGGGGTAACTATGAGGTCTTCTGAACCGCTGCAGGTGTCACATACGGTACATCCCATATGAGTCATTGTACTGGATTATGGGTCTGATAAGGGAATAGTACAGCGGCACAGTGACCTCTGTTGATGTAGATGTGAATCCTTTCATGATACGGTGTCCAATATCGACAATCTTCCTAGCCACATTGGCATTGTGAGTGTCACATGACAGATTACTGTCGACTTGTGTCCCTAGGTCCATGATTACTCCTTGCATACATAATGGTTTGACACCTATGTGGTATTTTGTGTGTACCTTGTCTGGTATTTGGTGGGACATTCATACTGTCCAGTGTCTTCAGGATGTCTGGGTAGAGTTCTTGTGTGTGAGAGTGTGGTCTGTCGCATGCTACAGACTGTACAGCAGTTTTGACAACACTTAGGTGCACATGGGTGGTCTCCACTGCTTTGTGCATTGTCAGTTACCTGGCCATATGGGTGTCTGTGCTGCATATGGATACTCCCCCTCCTTTGATGTTTTGGTCCAGGTGTTGGGGCCATAACGCATGATATGTGGTATAACCTGGTAGTGCTGGTGTGCTATCACTAGGCTTGCAGCAGGCTTCTGTCACTGCACAGATATCGATGTTCTCCATACTGGGAAGTGCCTCAGGGGCATGCATATTGCAGTTTACACATCTGGCATTGGTCAGCATTACCCTTATGTTTCTTACCACTTATGTTTTCTAGGGTGGTGGGTAGTCTTTTTGGCCTTGCATACATACGGCTCTATGGAGGTGGCAAAGGCCTTATCCAGTATCCAGACACACAGGGGTAACAGGTGCAAGCCATCCCTGGAACAGTAGCATGGCTTGTCATGCTTGACATCTCAAGCAGACAGACATTAGACCCTCTTGGACTGACAGCTGTAACTGTGCCACCTGTTAAACATGATCATTCTGTGTTTGTACTGTGGCATCATTCTTGGTGAGAGTTGGATGCTGCACACGGCCAGTGTCATACCGGCCTGGGGTACATACTCAGAGAGCTCATCCATGTCTCTTTTCATGTAGACCAGGGAGGTACATCTCAGGTCATTCACACCAGCATGGACATTGAGTGCATCATATTTCTGCTTGCTTTGGGGTGACCTGCGTACTTGTGTTATGTGGCATATTGTGGCAGCCTGCAGGCAGCTTACTGTACCCTTTCCCTTGTTCAGTCTGGTGAGTGGGACAGGAGTGTGTCTGCCTATACAGACACCTATTACAACTGTATCAGGCATGTTGCTTCTCCTTCTGGCCTGTGACTGTTTGGCATACCAGCTTTGTCTACTATGTGTTGCATGTGCTATGTTTGGAGGTTGTGGTTGCTTGTGATCTGCTTTGGAGGCTTCTGTTGGTGTGGTGTGTTTGTAATTAGGGCCTCCAGGAATGTTTTTCTGTGTTTATGTGTTTGGTTTACAGTTGTGGTAGGTCTATGTGGGACTGGGTTTGTGGTGTATGTGGTTACCTTCTCCTCCTGACTAGTTTTGTCATTACTGAGTTGGGGGAGCTCAGCCTCCAGTTTGGATGCAAGGTTGCATCTATCACATATATTTGTATTTATTGGGGGGAGTTGTGGTTGTCTGTGTACTTGGGACAGGTGTCACATTGTCTCTGGATTCACAGATTCTAATTGTTGTGGCTGGCCTTAGTGGATTGTATGTGTGGACATATGTTATTGCCATACTACTGATCAGTGATTACTTCCCTTTTTATGTTTGCTCTATCATGTGGTAGCTTCCTCATTCTCTTGCATGGTTTGGTAATGGCTAGAGTCCAGCATGCCAGATGCCTGTGTGTATGGCATTGTGTCTTGTTGTTATTTGTGATTGCATACTCCAAGCATTCATGGCTGTGTTCATGGAATATACGCCAAAGCCAGCACTGAAAGTTCCAAATCCAAATATTTATTGAAATAAACTAGTGCAACATAAGCACTATAGTAACAGCTCGATCCTCATACTAGTTTCGGAAAAAAACTTCTTCAGTGAGGAAGAAAGACAGAAAAGCAGCTCACTGATAGGCAAGGATGCTTATAAATGATACAGGACCAATAAGAAACCAAGGCACATAATTTATGTGCATACATAATAAGTAACAAAAAAGATGATGCATCTTGATGAACAAAATGTTTCATTTAAATGCCAATGAAGATATAAATTCCATGCAGTACAAAAAATAGACATTGTCAATCAGCTTCCATATATGCAGAAAAGTGTCAAAACAGTATATCATACTTGTGAAAAGTATATATGATACATAGCCCAAAAAACATTTGTGTGACAAATGTTAAGGTAGTCAGTGGTATATGTAATAACATATTGTCAATGATATATCATGCTTAGTGCACCCATATAATGCATAGCACCAAAACAAAGAAGCCAGTGTATATCCTGTCTTGAGCAAGTTAAGAGAAAAATACCTAACATGTAATATGTCTCTTATGCTGTGTAAAAAAAACTAAGTTTTTTTGTATTAATGTGAAAAAATTTTGGTTTGTAATAATACTTATAAAAAAGTATATTATGTATATTCCATTAAGGTCAAAAAGTGGGCATGATGACAAGATAAAAGACCTGAATAAAACTATAATTGACGACAGTCGAAAACATTTTTTTAGCATGCTATAATGATCCTGAAATGTGTGATGTCCTAACTGAATATATGGGTAAGAACTTCTATGGGTGTCCTGTGCATTAAATAATTTAGAAGCCTAAATACTTAAATTGACCCATACCCTATGTTGGTAGCTATATATGGACAATATAATGTAAAAAATACAGTTAGATCACATATTGACCATGATTAAGTCTCTAGCCTAGTGAACAAAAAGGGTCATGTAACTCCCATTTCAGATATGATATGTTGTGCCAATATATATATATCTTGGTATTTATGATGATTGGCCAACTGTAAAGCACAACAAAAATGCATACTATGCTACTGGTTGTAGGGCCAGGGTTCAATTATGAAATTATCCAGTGCTATATACATGAACAGTCTGGTGTCCAAAAATAAAGTTGGTTCCTATGCTGTGAATAATTTAAACACCTCATATTAAAAACAAACTATGGTGGTATATGTGATCATCACAATTATTAGTCAAATGTGGTATATCACTACAAAAGGTGAATAGGTATCTATGTCAAGTGGTAGTCTTATAATAATAAAGAGAACCATCAAACGGGTATATACATGTGATAACAATATAATGCCCAATAATAGATAACCAATAGAACAAATCTGTGCATTGACAGCATAGGCAAACCTATGTTCTTTTAGCCCAAATGTTCATTGAGACCAGGTGGAAATAGTGCTCCTAAATGGATAATCCAATATTTTTCTTTGTGGCTGAGTATACTTTGCCACCCCAATTGGTTATGTATGTTTCCCATAACCTTATCAATAATCATGAACATGAAATTGGCTGTTGTATGTTTAATGAAATGTTGGTATAAAGCATTGGTAGTTTTTTTATTTCGTATATCACTCCTATGTTCACTTATCCTAGTTCTAAGCGGGCGAGAAGTTTTGCCCACATAGAAAGCATTGCATTGACATGTAGTTAGATAGATCACCCAACTAGATGAACAATTGCCAAATGTACGTACATCATATACTTTATTTGTATTGGCACTGGTAAATTGTTTCAGCTTGTTCACCTGGCAACATGAACTGCAATGGCCACAAGGAAAAGTGCCTAACAATTCATCCCCAGAGATGGTAAGTTGTTTATACTGGGCACCACCACTCTCCTTGTGTTTGAAATGTGAAAACAATGTGCCCAAGGTTTTGCCTCTCCTATAAGTGATGGAACACTTGTTGCCCAAAATCTGTCGTAAATGGTCATTGGCTAGCAGGATATTCCAGTTTTGGTTCAGGATCTCCCTGACTATCTGATGGTTCCTGCCATAAGTGGTGATAAATCTAATAGTGTCATCCTTGATGTAATCATCTCTATTTTTATATTGTAATAATGAATCTCTGTGCTGTCTATCAGTCCATATCCTAGCAGATTCAATATCAAAGTTGGAATAACCTCTGTCCAAAAATCTGTGTCTCAAATCATGTTTGGCTGTATCATAATCAGTTTGGGAGGAGTTGATACGTTTCATTCTTAGGAATTGAGACTTAGGGATGTTGCGGATGGTGTGACGTGGGTGCGTGCTAGAAGCATGAAGTAATGAGTTGAATTGTGGATACTTACGATGTGTTTTGGTATTCAAGGTATGGTCACTGTTGCGATAAATTGTAACATCCAAAAAATCAATCTGATCCTTATCAGATGTGATGGAAAATTCAATGCCCCATATGTTGTTATTTAAGTATTCCACAAATTCGGAAAGGTATTCAGTATCCGCACGCCACACCATCCAGCAGTCATCCAAGTATCTCCTCCAAATGTCCATCTCCACAAGGTAAATGTTATGTAACGGATTATAAATCACATATTCTTCTAGATATGCCATGAAGAGATCGGCATATATGGGTGCAAAGGATGCACCCATGGCTGTGCCTCTCAATTGCCAATAACATTCGCCTTGGAAATAAAAAACATTTTTATTGAGGACATGTTCACACATGCATATAAGCAATGTGTTGAACCCTGGTGGATATATTTCAGATTTGGTCAGCCAAAATTCCAAAGCCTGTAAACCTCCCCAATGGGGTATGCTAGTGTAGAGAGATTTTACATCCAAGGTGCACATGATCCAATTTGGGTCCAGCTGGGTATCCTGAATAATATTCAAAAACTGTGTTGTGTCCTGAATTCTAGCTCTGACATATATCAGTAAGGGTTTTAAATACTGAGTTAAAAACTAAGACAGTGGTTCGGTCAGTGAGCCATGACCAGAGACGATTGGTCTACCCGGGGGATGAGTGATGGATTTGTGAATTTTAGGAAGCAAATATAAAATTTGCTTAGAAGGGTCCTTAACCTGGAGATGTTGAAGAGTCTTAGGACTAATAATGCCCTCATCCATAGCCAAAGTAAGGAAGATATCAATCTCTTCCTTAAATTTTTTGGTTGGGTCAACACCCATATACTGATAACATTTAGTATCTGAAAGTTGTCGGAGACCTTCCTGAATATAGTCATGCATATTCTGAATAACCACAGCACCTCCCTTATCAGCTTGTAAAATGGCAATAGTACGGTTATTTCTGAGCTCAATAAGTGCCTGTTTCTCTTCTAATGTCATATTGTCTGGGGCAATGTTACATTCTAAGTGAGGAAAATGTAAATCTTTGAGCACTGCTTGTTGGAAAATACCAACATTCTTATTCATAGGTGGCTGAAATGTGGATTTTTTGAAAGTGAACTCGGAGGATCTTTGAGATGTAGTAGTCTCCTGTTCAGAAAAAAATATCTTAAGGTTAAGTTTTCTACAATATTCCATGACATCCAAAGAAGTGAGATAATGATCAGAAAAGAAGCTTGGAACAAAACCCAAACCTTTATTCAAGATATTGTGTTGTGCATCAGTAAGTACAACATCTGACAAGTTTAAAACATTTTCAAAAGGTGTGTTCATTATCTCAATAGGGCTTGTATCAAACCTGGCATGGATTATGTTCTTAGTTCTATGGGTGTGTTTCCTCCCCCCTCTGGATTTCCTACCCTGTCTAAAGGGAGATGCTGATTAGTGGTTTTCTTTCTTAATGGGGAGTTGGTGGACAGTCCTCCCTCACTATCTGTATATGATGACTCCTCCCCTGATGTGCTCGTAAATGTTTGGTCTCTGTGTTTCAATATGGATCTCGGTCTCTTTCTGGACCTGCCCCCATTCATTCCCGGCCGTGTGTCCTGAAACCTGACAGTTCTCTGTATTTGAAAGGGTTGCCCCTTTGCATAATCAGTCACATCTCTATTAAATTTTTTGACCTTTCGGTCCCTAATCAATTTATCATAATTAGTCAATTCTTTGGACAGCCTATCCAGAAGTTGGTGATAGTTGTGATTGGATTGAAATTTTTTGCATTCGGCACTTAATTCTTTAGTTTCCGAGACACAAACATCAATCATCCTCTCATAGTAAGAAGCTAAGATTTTTACAAAAACCATAGAGCCATTTCTAAGTGCCTCATCCCATTCATCCATCAGCCTCTGTTCAGATCTGCCGACTAAAGGATGGAGTTTAATTCTCAATCCTCTTGGTGCCAGGTTCTTATGTAAATATGCTTTAAACAGTCTCAGATGCCAAATGTTGGCTCTAAGACTTTTTAGACCTTTCTCCAAATTACGGAATGCAGTTTCACAACTATCACCCCTGTCCGAGTTAATTTCACTCTGGTTGTTGCTTGAGATCTGGCCAAGACCGAATATGCCAATGTCCTCTCTATCAGCACACCAACCATCCAATAATTTGTCCAATTCCATGTCAAGAATGACTTGGGGTATGTTGTCCAAGAATTAACTATAAAAGATCAGGAACTGTCAAGGCTCTGAACAACAGCACAGGAGCGGGGGACAGGGCCAGTATAAGACCCACTATCCTGCTGTGTATTAATATTGGTAAATGTGGTTCAAAATTTAGAACAGAAAACCAGTATAATATGAGCTAGAGGGTAAGCAGTAAAGCAACACCATAAAGACTAATGCCCTGTCAAAACTTATAGCTATAAGACTATCATAAGAATCTATGACCAAGGTCAATGGTTCACCAAATAATGTACCAATATTGCTTGATACAGAATGGCAAAGCCTAATAATGGACACCCTGAACAAAGGGGTACTGAGTGACTGAATATAATAAAATATACTGTCACTTCTGGAATGAACTAAAAAACCAATAAATGTGACAAATCAACCAGTTGTTACTTCACCCACTTAATAGTCTGGAATATGTAGAGTAACTGGAATCTAATAAAAGGGTATATGAAACAAAGGGTTATCTGATTAACAATAATTGAATAGGAGTCACTAATACTGATCTGGTCAATAAGTTATAACACCTGAATCAACATGATGTTGTCATAACCAACCTGAAATGGCAAATAGTTAACCAATCATTAATATGAACAAAATTAAACATGTATGAACATGATCTGGATTATAAAAGTCACAAAATAGTAATAGTCCTGGGTCTTATAAAGTGTGCATCATATCATAGCAAGATAGGATGCATGACATAAAAATGTAAAATAACATCCAGATTTAGTAATGGACATCATACAAAAGGGACATATGCTTTGAGATTAATCAGTATATGTCACAAGTTCAAATATAAATCATCATTCACACTGTAAAAACAATGGACCAACTGTACGAAAAGCACAGAGATATGTGTGATCAAAGAAGTGTTTAGCCTGGGCTTAGATGTACATATTCAAAACTTGCTGTATATTGACATGCTAAATAATCATATAACCATCCCCATAGAGATGGACCCATTCAATGGTGAATAGACCATCTATTCCATGTTTACATATATTGGTAAATATGAAAATAGAGCACTCCCTAACTGTGAAACCATGCCCTACTATAACACAACTAAATACAAATGTGGTCCAAATTGCGAATGAGGAAATCTAATATCATATAGTCACATAATATGCATGTAAATTAACTCAGCATAAACTGAATAACACATTTGGAAATATTGGGACAAAAAAGATACTGTAATACGTGGCTAAACAGACACAAACTTCATCTAACCCAACCTAGGTGAGTGTGAAGTCACCATGAATAAAAAAGGAAAAAAGAGAAATGTATTTCTCCTATCCTAGTTGTTGTATCCTATAAACATTAATGGTATTTCTTACACATAAAGGAATAATGCCTTTGAAAAGAATGGTGGTAAATTTGAATACAGTTATTAGAAGCCTAAAAATATGGCATGAGGCTTGGTTCATGAAGAAGATAAACAATCAAAAGTATCAAAATGATGAAGTAAATACTCGAGTGTCTTTGGAATGCAGCATAGGATGGGATTCCCCAATCCGCCACATTCAATGCTCTATTTCGTTGTATTAATTTAGTTGAGAAAACAAGCCTATAAGTTTGGTAAAATAAAGTTCAAACACAATCATCGAGACCCGTAATGGCTTATGTCAAGAACACACCAGCAGTCTATATCCAATCGTCGTAAATCCAAAACGAACTAGAAGTTCAGTTATTTATCGAGACAATCCCTTTGACTAGCGTATCCCAAATGACTGCACATTCAGGTCCAAACAAATGCTCTCAGCCGTAAATAGGTCAAGTTTTCATAAAACCAATAGTAGGAAGCCCCGTAGATGTAGTAGATATCTGTACTCATCAAATTAAGGCTTGATGTAAAATAAGTTCCCAAATGCGTTTCAACTGACACCACAAATCACGGTATCAATGTGAAAAAAATATGATGCTGGTAGCCCGTATATATATGAGATATGTGGTAAACATACCTGTAATGTCCCGCTCTAATATCGTAATGGTAACAATACAATTTGAAGAAAAAACAGCCCCAATATGTCCAAATCTGTTCAGCGACAGTCGTCTTATTGAAAAGGAATATTCTTGAGCTGGCGTGTCCAAAAAATTGAACGCCTAGGCCTAGTTAACAAAGAAACTTGTTCCAAAGTTGTTGCTTGCAAGATGCAGGTCATATAATAACCAAAACGTCAAGGTCCCAACATAAATACACCAAAGGAGGCATCCCTGAACGAACCAGCGAGACCAAACTTACGAGCACATTAGGGTAGGAGTTCTCTCCTTGCAACCAGGGCAGGAACTAAGCGCCAACAGCGAGGAACAACCAACGTACAAAACACTCCACCTTGCAAGTACGGCTGTGCACGGCCAACCAAACTTGAAAAATACGCCAAAGCCAGCACTGAAAGTTCCAAATCCAAATATTTATTGAAATAAACTAGTGCAACATAAGCACTATAGTAACAGCTCGATCCTCATACTAGTTTCGGAAAAAAACTTCTTCAGTGAGGAAGAAAGACAGAAAAGCAGCTCACTGATAGGCAAGGATGCTTATAAATGATACAGGACCAATAAGAAACCAAGGCACATAATTTATGTGCATACATAATAAGTAACAAAAAAGATGATGCATCTTGATGAACAAAATGTTTCATTTAAATGCCAATGAAGATATAAATTCCATGCAGTACAAAAAATAGACATTGTCAATCAGCTTCCATATATGCAGAAAAGTGTCAAAACAGTATATCATACTTGTGAAAAGTATATATGATACATAGCCCAAAAAACATTTGTGTGACAAATGTATAGGTAGTCAGTGGTATATGTAATAACATATTGTCAATGATATATCATGCTTAGTACACCCATATAATGCATAGCACCAAAACAAAGAAGCCAGTGTATATCCTGTCTTGAGCAAGTTAAGAGAAAAATACCTAACATGTAATATGTCTCTTATGCTGTGTAAAAAAACTAAGTTTTTTTGTATTAATGTGAAAAATTTTTGGTTTGTAATAATACTTATAAAAAAGTATATTATGTATATTCCATTAAGGTCAAAAAGTGGGCATGATGACAAGATAAAAGACCTGAATAAAACTATAATTGACGACAGTCGAAAACATTTTTTTAGCATGCTATAATGATCCTGAAATGTGTGATGTCCTAACTGAATATATGGGTAAGAACTTCTATGGGTGTCCTGTGCATTAAATAATTTAGAAGCCTAAATACTTAAATAGACCCATACCCTATGTTGGTAGCTATATATGGACAATATAATGTAAAAAATACAGTTAGATCACATATTGACCATGATTAAGTCTCTAGCCTAGTGAACAAAAAGGGTCATGTAACTCCCATTTCAGATATGATATGTTGTGCCAATATATATATATCTTGGTATTTATGATGATTGGCCAACTGTAAAGCACAACAAAAATGCATACTATGCTACTGGTTGTAGGGCCAGGGTTCAATTATGAAATTATCCAGTGCTATATACATGAACAGTCTGGTGTCCAAAAATAAAGTTGGTTCCTATGCTGTGAATAATTTAAACACCTCATATTAAAAACAAACTATGGTGGTATATGTGATCATCACAATTATTAGTCAAATGTGGTATATCACTACAAAAGGTGAATAGGTATCTATGTCAAGTGGTAGTCTTATAATAATAAAGAGAACCATCAAACGGGTATATACATGTGATAACAATATAATGCCCAATAATAGATAACCAATAGAACAAATCTGTGCATTGACAGCATAGGCAAAAAGCCTATGTTCTTTTAGCCCAAATGTTCATTGAGACCAGGTGGAAATAGTGCTCCTAAATGGATAATCCAATATTTTTCTTTGTGGCTGAGTATACTTTGCCACCCCAATTGGTTATGTATGTTTCCCATAACTCCTCCCAAATGGATTATGATACAGCCAAACATGATTTGAGACACAGATTTTTTGACAGAGGTTATTCCAACTTTGATATTGAATCTGCTAGGATATGGACTGATAGACAGCACAGAGATTCATTATTGCAATATAAATATAGAGATGATTACATCAAGGATGACACTATTAGATTTATCACCACTTATGGCAGGAACCATCAGATAGTCAGGGAGATCCTGAACCAAAACTGGAATATCCTGCTAGCCAATGACCATTTACGACAGATTTTGGGCAACAAGTGTTCCATCACTTATAGGAGAGGCAAAACCTTGGGCACATTGTTTTCACATTTCAAACACAAGGAGAGTGGTGGTGCCCAGTATAAACAACTTACCATCTCTGGGGATGAATTGTTAGGCACTTTTCCTTGTGGCCATTGCAGTTCATGTTGCCAGGTGAACAAGCTGAAACAATTTACCAGTGCCAATACAAGTAAAGTATATGATGTACGTACATTTGGCAATTGTTCATCTAGTTGGGTGATCTATCTAGCTACATGTCAATGCAATGCTTTCTATGTGGGCAAAACTTCTCGCCCGCTTAGTACTAGGATAAGTGAACATAGGAGTGATATACGAAATAAAAAAACTACCAATGCTTTATACCAACATTCCATTAAACATACAACAGCCAATTTCATGTTCATGATTATTGATAAGGTTATGGGAAACAGACATAACCAATTGGGGTGGCAAAGTATACTCAGCCACAAAGAAAAATATTGGATTATCCATTTAGGAGCACTATTTCCACCTGGTCTCAATGAACATTTGGGCTAAAAGAACATAGACTTTTGCCTATGCTGTCAATGCACAGATTTGTTCTATTGGTTATCTATTATTGGGCATTATATTGTTATCACATGTATATACCCGTTTGATGGTTCTCTTTATTATTATAAGACTACCACTTGACATAGATACCTATTCACCTTTTGTAGTGATATACCACATTTGACTAATAATTGTGATGATCACACATACCACCATAGTTTGTTTTTAATATGAGGTGTTTAAATTATTCACAGCATAGGAACCAACTTTATTTTTGGACACCAGACTGTTCATGTATATAGCACTGGATAATTTCATAATTGAACCCTGGCCCTACAACCAGTAGCGTAGTATGCATTTTTGTTGTGCTTTACAGTTGGCCAATCATCATAAATACCAAGATATATATATACTGGCACAACATATCATATCTGAAATGGGAGTTACATGACCCTTTTTGTTCACTAGGCTAGAGACTTAATCATGGTCAATATGTGATCTAACTGTATTTTTTACATTATATTGTCCATATATAGCTACCAACATAGGGTATGGGTCAATTTAAGTATTTAGGCTTCTAAATTATTTAATGCACAGGACACCCATAGAAGTTCTTACCCATATATTCAGTTAGGACATCACACATTTCAGGATCATTATAGCATGCTAAAAAAATGTTTTCGACTGTCGTCAATTATAGTTTTATTCAGGTCTTTTATCTTGTCATCATGCCCACTTCTTGACCTTAATGGAATATACATAATATACTTTTTTATAAGTATTATTACAAACCAAAATTTTTTCACATTAATACAAAAAAACTTAGTTTTTTTACACAGCATAAGAGACATATTACATGTTAGGTATTTTTCTCTTAACTTGCTCAAGACAGGATATACACTGGCTTCTTTGTTTTGGTGCTATGCATTATATGGGTGCACTAAGCATGATATATCATTGACAATATGTTATTACATATACCACTGACTACCTATACATTTGTCACACAAATGTTTTTTGGGCTATGTATCATATATACTTTTCACAAGTATGATATACTGTTTTGACACTTTTCTGCATATATGGAAGCTGATTGACAATGTCTATTTTTTGTACTGCATGGAATTTATATCTTCATTGGCATTTAAATGAAACATTTTGTTCATCAAGATGCATCATCTTTTTTGTTACTTATTATGTATGCACATAAATTATGTGCCTTGGTTTCTTATTGGTCCTGTATCATTTATAAGCATCCTTGCCTATCAGTGAGCTGCTTTTCTGTCTTTCTTCCTCACTGAAGAAGGTTTTTTTCCGAAACTAGTATGAGGATCGAGCTGTTACTATAGTGCTTATGTTGCACTAGTTTATTTCAATAAATATTTGGATTTGGAACTTTCAGTGCTGGCTTTGGCGTATTTTTCAAGTTTGGTTGGCCGTGCACAGCCGTACTTGCGAGGTGGAGTGTTTTGTGTTCATGGAATGCCTGTATAACATGTTCTGCAGTGTGTCCCATATTCTGAACTTGCACAGGGCCTTTTGTGGATTCCACATCGGTTTGGAGGAGTGCAACCTATGCTTTACACATGTTTTTCACTGTGGTATTCCGGCCAGGGACTGGGGTCGGGATGTGTATATCCAGTGTGATTACTCTATGGTCTGGTCTTACCAGTGAAGGATACACTTCTCATCTTGCCATCCAGTACACATGTTGCTGATTATCACATCCAGTATGCTTACCCCTCTTATGGGAGTGGTACGTTGTTCCTGGGCATTTTGGTTTATGGATTCAGGGAACTTTTCTCTGACTGTGTTGGTGCTAGTATAATGCTCTGGGTATTTTCAGTCAAGCAATATAATGTGGTTTGGGGGGCTTGATATATTCATGTATTCCAACATAGGCCAGGTGCGGTTCCTGGTATTAGGACAGTAGTCTGCAGCAGGCTATATACTGGGAGGCGGTTTTAGCCATTGGTATTTGACCATGGCTAATCCATGCTGCTTCTTATTGTGGTACCAACATGGGGGTGTAGTTATCCTTGACATTTATTGCTTGTCACCCTCCTTTTGTAGCTTGTTCCATGTTTTGTGACTGTACAGCACAGTATGAGGTGTGACCTGGTAGTGTTAGGGTGCTGATGTGAGCCTTGACCCAGTTCTCTATTACAGGACTGATATCTACATTCTCCATACTGTGTGCATTTACACTGCACACATCTTGCTGTTTAGACTTCTGCCA
The DNA here is from genome assembly GCF_019279795.1 of Protopterus annectens. Classification (NCBI taxonomy): domain Eukaryota; kingdom Metazoa; phylum Chordata; order Ceratodontiformes; family Protopteridae; genus Protopterus; species Protopterus annectens. The sequence continues at coordinate 985,028,732 of NC_056731.1, forward strand.
TTGGGTAGCATTACATCTAGGTTCCTATCCCTTGTGGTACCTATGAAGGTGGGTTTGTGTTTTGAGACTTACCTATTCAGGGCATGCTATGGATACTGACAGCCTTTGCCAGTATCCATGGGGCATGGACTGATAGGTGCACGCCACCCCTAGCAGGTGGTGCATCATGTCATGCTCCACATGTCTTCCCAGCCTGAAACACATTGGCTCCCCTTTGACTAACTGCATTACTTCAGCCAGTTATTGCACTTGATCATCCCATCGTCATTTTGTGGCTTCATGCTTGGTGAGGGTGGATGTTATTAAGGGTGCTCAGGTGTGCATATAGTACATGGTGTTACATTACTTAACACATGGCATTCGTGCCTCAGGTGGTGCTGCAGGGCTGCCTCTGTCAGATTTGCATATTACACCCCCTGTACATGTTTGTGAGCAGGTCATGTCATTTTAGGCATCCCTGTTATTATTTGAGTTAGTCAGAGGGGGTATCATTCCCAGGGTTCCTACTGAGCCAGTGTATGTGCTATGTGTTACCTCTTTGCCAAGGCCAGGGCATACTGGGTATGCCTCCTTCTGCCTACTGGGGCAGGCTCAGGTTATTCCTCCTCCGAGTCATGCTCTGCCTGTGATGGCCTTGGCAATGGTGGGGGGGGGGCTGTTTGGCCCAGTCCTATGCTGGTCCTGCTGCAGCTGTTTTTTGCAAGATCATATTATGTAGCATAGCACATACCATGACAATCTGAGTACATGTAGTTGGTGTGTACTGCAAGGCTCCACCAGATGTATCCAGACACCGGAACCATGACTTGAGCAGCCCAAACACACGCTCTATTACATTACGTGTTTGTGCATGTGTCTCATTATGGCGTTCCTGTTCAGGTGTGTGTGCATTTCTGATGGGTGTCATCAGCCACGGCTCCAGTGCATAACCTGCATCCCCCACTAGGTGTCCGTGTGGGATGTCCCCATTGGCAAATGTCTGGTACAGCTGCGTCAAATGCCAGATGTGGGAATCCTGGTAACTCCCAGGGCAGCCAGCACACACATTCATTATTATGCCCTAGGCATCACACATGACCTGGCAGTTGATGGAGGGGAAGCCCTTGCAGTTAATGTAGGCCCTACCCTGCTCACCGGCTGGTGCTTTGATGCGTATGTGCATGCAGTCTATTGCACCCACTACCTCAGGTTATTCCGCTATTTGCTGGAAGTGATGCATATTGCTGGCCAATACCTCACGGGCATTGGGGAAATATACATGCTCACCGACATGTGCCGACATGGCATCCAGGAACTGGTGCAGTACCCTGGAGGCTGATGCCTGTGATATCCCCATCATATCACCAGTTGGTCTCTGGAAGGTACCTGTTGCTAGTATTCTTAGGCCAACACATACTTTGGTTTCCACTGGGATGGGTTCCCCTCTGTTGGTTCTGTGTGTGAGGCGTGGCCTGCACAGCTCAACTATTTGCTGCAGGAGCTCTCTGTCCACTCTATGTCACTCTACTATCTTCAGCTCATGTAACCCGTGGTAGGTGACCCTGGGCCTGTACACTCTTCTCCGTCTTCTCACTGTGGGTTGTCTGGCACCATCTGCATTGTCACCACCCTCAGCAAGTCGCCTATGTCTCATTATGACAGCTATGGCAGCCCCTAACATTTCTGCTCTGAGTGAAGCTTTTTCAGTTTTCACTTCTATTAGCTTACTCCTGTCTTGCAGTGTCTCTTGAGAGAAATATCCTGCACTGCTGTTTGCAGAGTTTTAAGTGCTGGACTGGGCTACTATTCTGCCTGTGTAATTGCCTGCTTCTAATTGTTTTCACCTGATAGCTTTAGCAGTATTCCCTGCTAGCTTCCTACTAATTCTGCTGCATCCTTTATCCTTTCTGTTTCCTCAGGGGGGAGCAACGTGCATACCAGCAGAAACACGCTCACAGTGGCTTACACGCGCACACATGCTTACACGGTTCAGAATCTACTTATTCGGATTAAAACGCGTGCACACCTGCGCAAACTGTGTTACAAGTCTGCCAACAGCCTCCTGCATGCTCAGCCTGCCCTACACATGCGCACACCAGCGCAAACAGTGTTAAACATCTACCAACACGCTCCCACATGCTCAGTCTGCCTTACACGTGCGCACACTGCCCTACTCATGCTTCATGGCGTGCACAAGTACACATGCACACCCAGCAAGAAACTTTAGTGTAAGTAACAGTGTACACCTTCCATTTCTTGACTTTCCCAGACTTATCTTGTGGCACTCCTCTTTCACTGATCTGTGTCTGTCATCTGTCATGTTACACTGACCTCCAATGAACTGAATTTCTTTCTACCATTCCCCCCTGTGATGTCACCTATCTCCTACTCTATTCCTCCCCCTTATGTATCTCTTACACTACTCAGACTGTGCTCATTTACTATGTGACTGTGAGATTCAGTATCCTAACCCTCATTTACATGTGATTGCCTACTAATGCTTAGTTACATTTCTTACACTCAGCTTCCCCCCTTAGCAACCACTACACAGTGGCCATGTTGCTTTTGGTCTGCTGGTCCCTGCATTGTCATTCCATGTATTGTATAAAACCCACATTTGTGGGTTTATAACCTTCATTTTTATGTTTTATATAGCACAGCCCGTTTGCGCAGGGCTGCGCTGGGTTTAAACATTGGTGATCGTCGGAAAAAAAAATAATATTTTTTATTATTTTTGCATCAGGTTACCTTGCCAATGGCCACATATTTGGCCATTGGCATGCTGCCTGACACACATGCACCCTTTATTTGGAGCTGACATGGCTCCGTTGTGAAATTTGCAGAAACGTACTCAGTTGTCAACTGAGTACATTTCTGCAGCTAAAACGTCTCTTACACGGGCTGGTTTCTGCTTTGTGGATCGCTAATATACCTCATTTGCATACCTTTTGGCTGCAAGTGAGGTATTTAGAATGTCCACGCCCAGTCCATGTAAGAGACGTTTTAGCTGGTCTCTTACACGGAGTTTAGGGCTGTTCCTGGATCGTGAGGCTTGCATGGAGTGTTACACGTCTCTTACACTCCGTGCAAGCCTTCGTGAATCCTGCCCATATACATTACGTGCTATGGTGAGGGGACACATACAAAGGAAGATCGCAGGAATCTCGACTTCAGAGAGAAGCTATCTTTGCATGTCATGTAATAAGGTCAAAGACCATAATCTATTATGTTAAAAATCTGCATTTTGCTTTTGCTCTCATCAGGTTTAGCAAGTCTTTTTACGTTTTTTCCTGCTGCGTGTTTGTTTACCCATTAATTTCATAAGCTCACATAACCTGATTAAATGATGACAATGTCTATATCTTCTCTAGCATTTTTGACAACTGCCATTTGAAAAAAGGTGGTCTGTATATTTATGCTATACATTAAGCTAATTAACTTGGTTTAGAGAGGTGCAATAATATTTGTGATGGTCTTATAGTGAAATGATTCAGCAGAATTTGTGCATACATTAATTAATATTCCTAGGTAAATGTAGGGTGAGATTTAGGAGAACATATTTCATTTAAGAGAGAAAAGTTTTTGTAATCAAATATTGCAGACACAGCTTTCAAGGAAGAGTGGCCTGCCGATCTTATAAACATAAATTAAGCCTGTAGTGGGAAAGTTACAGGTACTCACTTCACTGGTGGTCACACGGCTTAAGTGCGAGAATTTAATGTCATGGTGAATTTCACCACAATGTATTGTATTATGCAAGATGGCTGTGCACCATTTTTTGGGACCCCCCTGTTCTTTACTGTGGTGTGACTATGGCATTCGTATATATAATTCTTAGTGTGGGGGCTCCTCTCACTTTGGGAGAGTGCAAGAATGTTTCCCCTTTGTAAAATATATTTTTGTTGTTTTTCTAAGGCTGTTCAGTTCACTGTTTGTATAGGTTCATATGTTCATAGGTAGGTACTAGACTATCGGCCCAAGGGCCTACGTAAGCCTAGCCAGCAAGGTACCATAGCTTATGCCACCCAAGAAAGTTATATTCCTGTGCCACTGTCCAGCAGAGACACAGAAGTTATCCCCGGGGTGTATTTCCTATTTCCCATCCACTCATCAAGATTTTTCTTGAAGAGTGCTAATGAAGAACTTTGCTTGACATACATGGGTAGCTTGTTCCAGAGTATAGGAAGTCTCTGGGACAGGAATCTATCCCTCCAGCATGTCCTGTTTATTGTGGTGACAAGGTTTAAGTCCCTAGAGCATGTAGCTTGGAGGGATTGGGATTTCTTTAGGTGTAGCATGTCCAACAGCTCTGGGTTTGACATAGCTTTATATGTTAGGCAGAGATCACCTCGGAGTAGGCGATATGCTACGAAGTAAAGCTGGTGTTTTTTGAGGCGGTCAGTGTAGGGTATTTGCTTGAAGCCAGTAATCCTCTTTGTGAGGTACTTCTGTGACCTTTCCAGCTGCTGCAGATGTCTTGTGAGGTACATTCCAAAAGGGGCATTATACTCTATAATGGGTCTAATGAGTGATGAGTAGATGGGAACAATGACCAATTTTTCCTGGATGAGAACCCTTTTATGATGAGGTGTGCCACATAGAAGGACTTCCTAACTACTGTGGTGATGTGACTATCAAAGGAGAGACTACTGTCCACCTGGGTCCCAAGGCCTCTTATCATGCATTCGGTGTTAAGTAGATTGCTGCCTATGTGGTAGTTCATGGGTACAGAGTTTTTACCAAAGGGGATGACACTGCACTTTTTGGCATTGAGCTTGAGGCCATGGCTCCGACACCAGGCATCTGTCTCAGTGAGGCCCTTCTGTAGGATGTCCACATCATTTGGGGACTTGACTATGGCTCCTAGTTTGCAGTCATCTGCGAACTTCATCAGCCAGAGGCCTTCTGTGTTAGCCTGTACTTCAGAGAAGTAGATACCAAACAGGAGAGGTCCCAGGACGGAACCCTGTGGCACTCCCCTTGTCACTGCCTTGAGGTCAGATTTGGAGTCTGCAACTTTTACAGTGTGGGTTCTGTCAGTGAGCCAGTTGGCAACCCATCTTGTTATGTAGGGATTTTTACCTAGTTAAGTGAGTTTAGCTATAACTCCAGAATGGGGGATGGTGTTGAAAGCCTTGGCAAGGTCAAGATAGGCTGTGTGAACCACCTTATCCTCATCCACGGCTTTGGTGACTGCCTCAAAGAAGTCGATCAGGTTCAGGAGGCATGATCTGCCTTTCACAAACCCGAACTGGGTGGGATCCAGAGTTTGGAGGTTACCAATGTCTTTGTTTATGAGTTCCATGATGATACGTTCCATGGCTTTGCAGACAAGGCTAGTCAGGCTAATAGGTAGATAGTTCCCGGGATCAGTGGTGGCTCCCCCTTTGTGGAGTGGGATAACTGTTGCTGTGCGCCATTCAGTGAGCACAAAGCCTGATGTGAGGCTATTACTGAACATGGTGCTTAAGTGGGGAGTCCGTTCATTCTGAAGTTTATGTAAAACGCAGCCTGGGATGTTGTCTGGTCCCATGGATGTTGTGTTTTTGGCTTTAGAGAGTGCAGCTTTTACCTGCATAGTTGTGATTACAGGACTCTGCATTCTTCCTGTATAGATGTGGGCCCTTTAGGGGGTGGGGGTAAAGTTAGTACTGAACCGATCTGCCAGGATGTTGGCAATATCAGTTGGTTCTGTAATTTTCATGCCTTTGTGCTGTAACTCAGAGCAGATCTGGGTGGAGCCATCTAGATTCTTGACATAGCTATAGAATGCTTTCTGGATGTCCCTGGATTTAGTGGTGATTTTGTTTTCGTAGCTAGCTTTAGAGGATCTCAGCTTCTTACTGAGGCTGACCAGGGAGCTCCTCCACTCATGGGATTTTACTCTCTTTTGCAACATTTTCTTCCTTCTGTTGTACAGTTTGTTTATGGCAGGTGACTACCAGATTGGCTTCCTTTTTTTTGGAGGATAGCATCTTGGTTCTCTTTGGGACAGCACGATTCATGTACTCGTATAAGTGCTTATAGAGTGCATTTGTGTAAGATTCAGCAGTTGTAACTGTATTGTCCATCTGCATGGGTGTCATGAAGTTCACCACTTCTGTCTTAAGGAGCATGAAGTTGGCTTTGGAGAATTTTTTTACTGTGGTTTCCTTATTATATTGTTTTTTTATTTCTTATAAACGATGAGCTAAAAACAGATTGTCAGTGTCTCATAGGTAAATTTTTTGTAGCGTATTCTATTGATGAGGACAGGAAGTGTGAAAAGAGTATTACAGGATCAGGTATAAGCAAATGCCAAGAAACTGAGAACTGGAAGCCTGGTAAATAGAGTCCACAATCATGTGCTGTACTAAAAGTATTTGAAGTTGATGAGGTAGAAGGCAATATTTTTTTCAGAAGCTCACTTAGCAATGTAAATATAATCATTTTGAAACAGACTTAGGATTCTGAAGCAAACTGATGAATTGTTAGTTAACACTAAATCATCAACATGCAGGGCTGCAGACAGACTGCTGATGTTAAATGTGAAGTTTAAAAAACTCATGCCATTTTAGCTGAAAAGTGCATTGGCTTGATACTCTGTGATGATCTTTTATGACAGTAAGCTAATTTTTCTGGCATGTTCTAAACCAGTAACAAGTATAACTTGAAATACTACCTAGATAGAGATCTGCTGAGACAGAGGAGTGTGACTGATACTGTTGAAAGTCATATATGTATTTAAAGAGCTTACGGTTGAAAAGGCTACTATACATCTTTTGTACCACACATATATTTTAATTTTGTTGATCACGTTGTCAATCTGGACTGAAGTGCCAAGGAGGAAAACTGTACACAAATTAAGTAATTGATTAAAATAAAGTATGATATGAGTAAAACAAAGCACATTTATGACACTGTTCAAAAAGAGCCTGGATGAGTAGATAGGGCACTGTAAATTCTGACCAGGGATAGTACCCACACCCTCCTGGATATGGCAATCCTGGGTATTGACTAGAGTATCTATGGCATTACATTGCGATGAAATGGCTATGCTTGAAATGACCTCTGAGGCAATATCCTAGTAACCTCCTATGATCCTACACTTAATTGGGAAAATTAACATGTAACAGAAATGAGTACAATGAAGTAGAAAGGGGGCAATGTGATCAAGAAAAAAACAAATATAAACCGTATATGATAGTACAACACTTGCAGCTAATATGCTTTAAATTTGCATTGCAGCAATGGCCAAAATAGTACCAAAGTGGGTATTGATCTTGGCAGCCCTGATTCATGAAGACTAGTTGCAGGAAGAGGTTAGCCAGTGTTGAAAGAGGTGAAAACTTAAAGCAAAAAGAGTAAAAGTATTGCCAGATTATTATAAAGACACCCAGATGAAAGAGTGAAATTTCTAGTCTCAGATATTGTGGACATATGTATGGCAGTGTGGAGGGTTTTAGCCATAATCTAATGCTGAGCAAATTGGTCAGTGTGGAGAAATAATGATAATGTTTTTTGCATAGGGTAAGGCATACTTTCATGCATCATTTGCAGCAAAGGTATATAGCTGTTGATGTACTTTAACAATTTCTTCAAGAATTTTGCAAGTTTCTTATTATTTTCAGTATTGTGCTAGTTTGTAGTAGGCTATAGTAAAGGATTTACACATGAAAACATTTTCACATTGGTTGTGGATTCTGTCTTGCATTATGAACTGTGTATCAGAGGAGAAGATTGTTCATTTATAAAAGCAATGAACAACTGCAAAGGGGACAAGTAAGGAGGATGGGGGCAATTTCAGGTGAAGTTTAACAAATAGCAATTGAGTTTGTAGAAAACCACTTGAGCAAGAAAAGCAAATCTTAGAAATTTGTTGCAGATTTTCAACATTTTATAACTGGAGGAGGAAAGGCTTCTAAGGATACGCTGCCATAGAAGAGCTTTGTAAAGAACAAGGGTATACATGTTTAGAAACTGATCCAGTTAAGAAGAATGTCTCAGTGCAATATAAGCTTCCATGAAATTGGTTGCACTTCTATACAGTAAACACTATGAGCATATCAAGTGGTAAGACATAAATAAGACTTATTTAAGGTATTTAATGCTTTTAACTTGTCTAGTAGTGGGAGCTGTCCTTGCTGTGATACGTGGATATGAAAGGTATCATGGGCAGCAGTTTTCTGCAGAGCGTAATTGAATTGATGTTGTCAGTACTAAGGAGTTGGTGTTTTAAGTATATTATTAGAATATATAGAATGATAATTCCTTGAGGTCATTTATGACTTTTTGAAATTTGAAGCTAACTATATATATATATATATATATATATATATATATATATATATATATATATATATACACACACACACACACACACACACACACACACACACACACACACACACACACACACACACGCACACATATATAAATATTTGTATGCATGTATACATATAAAATGCTGGTGCGTGTATGCATCTGTGTGCATTTGAGTGTGAAGATTAAGGTTTGATGCTGTTACAAAGCTGCTGCCCATAGTCCATGTTTTGATTCTGTCAGGATTTGTTTGAATGTTGTTTGACTTTTTGCAAGTTACACAACCAGACCATGCTCCCAAAGTGGCTCTGAAAGAGGTCAGTGTGGAAATGTAGATCAGTACTATACCCAAGTTAACAAATTATATGTATAGATGTATGCATAAATGTACATTATTATATGTATACATATATGTTATATAGACAACTGTCTTACCTTATATTGTGATATGTTGTCTACCTTCTCTGTATCATAGAAAACATTTTGTATTACTGTTGAACTCATTCACTCCAATGCAGCTCAGGAAGTCTGCATTGTAGCTTCCAAAGGGCGGAGCCTAAGCTTTTGACAGAAATAAATTGTGTCCTCACATTTCAAACAAATATTCATAACTCTGGAACCATAGGGATTATGAAATAAGTATAAATGCCAAACTCTTCAGTACAAACTGTTTTTATAGTGGTAGTGTTCTTTAGGTTCTAGGTCTTAAGTTGAATTTTATAAGTCGCAGTCAACACAGTAATTATTACATTTGTAATATTTTGTAAACAATTTACAATATCTCAGCAACCACTTAAGTTGCACACACACTGTCAGCAGCATTTTATTCAACTTACTGAGACTTTTCATATGAGGCAAAGGAGTTCTGTCTGTGCTATTTGGTTGTTGAGATATTTAGAAAAATGTGAAAATTATATCTGTATAAATGAATATTATAAAAACAACAGTCAATATCTATTTACCTGCACTAGAGAGAGGTCACATATTAATGTAGATGAGTTTGCCATTGTGCAAGCTTTAAGACAAAATCTTTTAAAACCTTGTATATAACATAGTTTTGGAATAATTTATGAGCATATAATCAAGCAATATTTGATGCCTAGTGGCATCAGTTGGAGATACCTGTAGATGCACCTGGAGACATCATTCAGATGTAATGAGTTAACAAAATGTCGGTCAGATTTTAGGTGGAGATTTTCCCCCGGACCTCCGCTGAAAAAGGGCACCTTGTCCAGTCGGACTTTCCCAGTAAACAATTTTAAAATAAATAAACAATAACTAAATAAATAAATATAAATAAATGCACAACACACACACACACACACACACACACACACACACACACACACACACACACGTCAGACCATAAGCTAATCACCCTAAACAACCACATCCCACCCCCACTCCCCAGTAAGGAAAGCTCCATAAAAAACTTATCCAAAGCAAACTTCATGCTACTCAAGTCAGAAGTGACAAACTTCATGACACCTATGTGGACAGGAACTGAAAGTTCGAATGCTGAGTCCTACACTAAGGCACTGAATGAGCACATCCAACCATGCATGAATCGTGCCATCCCAAATAGAACCAAGATGCTCTCCTCCAAAAAAAGGAAGCTAATTTGGTAGTCCCCTGCCATAAACAAACTTTACAACAAAAGGAAGAAACTGTTGCAGAAAAGAGGAAAATCCCACGATGCAAAAAAATCCCTTACCAGCCTCAGTAAGATGCAGAGATCCCTCGTAAAATCCTCCAAAGCTAGTTACGAAAATAAAATTGCCAAAGATTCCAAAGACAACCATAAGGCATTCTATAAATATGTCAAGAATCTAAATGGCAATGCTCAGATCTGCTCTTAGCTACAACAGAATGGCATTAAGTATACTGATCCCAAGGATATTGCCAATATCCTGGCATATTGATTCAGTGCCAACTTTACCCCGCTCTCACCCCCTAAACGGCCCATCTCAATACCAGAAGATTGCCAAATTCCGATAATAATGGCCACACAGATAAAAAATGCACTCTCCAAAGCTAAGAATGCATCATCCATGGAACCAGATGACATCCCGGGCTGAGTACCAAATGAACTACAAAATGAACTGGCACCTAAGTGTCATGTTTAATCATACCCTCACCTCAGGCTTCATGCCCACTGAGTGGCACACAGCTACAGTTATCCCACTCCACAAGGGGAGATCCACCTTGGATCCCAGGAACTACCACCCCATCAGTCTCATGAACCTAATCTGCAAGGCCATGGAACATATTATCATGGAACTTATAAACAAAGATATTGGCAACCTTCAGACACTGGAACCCACCCAGTTTGGGTTCGTGAAGGGCTGATCTTGTCTCCTGAACTTGATTGACTTCCTCAAATCAGTCTCCAGAGCTGTGGATGAGGGTAAGGCAATCCACACAGCCTATCTGGACCTTGCCAAGGCCTTTGACACCATTCCCCACTCTGGAATCATAGATAAACTTACTAAGCTGAGCATCAACCCTACGTCACTCAATGGGTTGCCAACTAGCTTACTGACAGAATCACACTGTAAAAGTAGCTGACTCCAACTCCAGCTCCAGACAAGTGACAAGTGGAGTACCTCAGGGTTCAGTCCTGGGACCGCTCTTGTTTGGCATCTACATCTCTGAAGTACAGGTCAACACTAAGGGACTCTGGCTAACAAAGTTCGCAGATGACTGCAAACTGGAAGCCATTATTGAATCCCCAAATGATGTGGATACTCTACAAAAGGGCCTTACAGAAACAGATGCTTGGTGCCAGAGCCATGGGCTCAAGCTCAGTGCCAAGAAATGTATAGTTATCCCCTTTGGGAAAAAACATGTACCCATGGAATACCACATAGGTGGCAGTAGACTAAACACTGAAAGCGTGATAAGAGACTTTGGGACACAGGTGGACAGTGGTCTCACCTTCAATAACCACATCGCCACAACAGTCAGGAAATCCTTCTATGTGGCACACCTCATCACTAAGGGCTTTTCATCCAGAAAAAAGGAGGTCATTGTCCCACTGTACTCATCCCTCATTAGACCCATTATAGAATACAATGCCCCATTTGGTATGTACCTCTCAAGACATCTGCAACAACTGGAAAGGCTGAAGAAATACCTCACTAAAAGAATCACAGGCCTAAAGCAGAGGACCTATGCTGACTGCCTTAAAAAACTCCAGCTATACTCTGTCGCATATCATCTACTCAGAGGTGATCTCTGCTTAACATACAAGGCCATGTCAAACCCAGAGCTGGTGGATATGCTACACTGAAAGAAATCCCAATCCCTCAGAGCCACACACTCCAGGGATCTAAACCTTGTCATCACAATAAACAAAACATGTTGGAGGGATAAGTTCCTGAACCAGAGACTCACCAGACTCTGGAATAGACTGCCCATACATGTCAAGCAGAGCACCTCCTTGGCCCTCTTCAAAAGGAACCTTAACGATTGGATGGGAGAAAGGAAATTCACCGTGGGGATCACGTCAGTAGCCCTGCACTAGACAGTGGTCCAGGGAAGTAAATAGTGTGGGAAGAAATAGCCAGAGAATTGTTATGGCTAGGCTTGTATAGGCCCTAGGGCTGATAGCCTAGTACCAACCTATGAACCTATGAACCTATACACACACACACACACACACATATATATATATATATATATATATATATATATATATATATATATATATATATATATATATATATATATATATATATATATATACATATATATATATATATATATATATATATATATATATATATATATATATAAACACTGTGAAGGCTGTCAGCCTAACTAAATAGAAGTTTGTAGATAATTCTATGTCATTGTAAATATTAATATAATCCACAGGCTTGTTTTTTATAAATGTAAGAAAACTGTGCTATATGCTGAACTTCAAAAATGTAACTACAGTGCACCCTGATGAAAGAAAGCTCTTAAGTAAAGAATTACAACTGTGTTAGAAAGCTGTTAAGTAAAGAATTACAACTGTGTTTGATCTCAAGCTCAGAGACAGGATGTCTGGGCTAGCAAATTCTTTCTATTGTTATTAAGACAGAGATAATTGCTAGATTTTACATGTAAAAGTGTCTTGTTTTGCTGTGGCTTCCTGGCAAGGTGCAGCTTACAAAGAAATGTAAATTTTGAATTTCTCTTAGCCTGGGAACTAAAGGAGAAGTGAGAAAAATGTAATGAGAAATGACTCAGCAGTACTGGGTATCATCAATTTAAGACTTTCTCAGGGAGAAAGATTGAGCATTCTGTATTATGTTCTGAAGCTGACAACAACTTATCAGCACTTTGCCTTGTAAGTAGAATTTAGAGCATAGTTTCTCTTAGAGACAGGAATATAGCAAGATTAGTCTCGCTGTTTCTATATTTATGTGAGATTATCCTACAATATTGTCTTAAAGTATTTTCCTGTGGTCTCTGAACTCTCTATTATCAGTGTGTTGAATCAATGAGTATTGTCTTGCATTTTTTTTATTTATTATTAAATATTTTTAAACCTTTCAACTGTTGCTGTTTTGTGTAGAGATAATTTGAGCTCTTAAGAGTATCTCCATGTATTTGGTGATACAGTCCAAGCCACTCCATTAGTCTTATTGCTCATCACACTTACCAATTTGTTAATAATAACATCGCACAGTAGAATTTGACAACCTTTGGTAAGGGCCTTTATAGTAGCTGATAAGGGTGGTTGGTGGCAGTCGGTACTACCTTATAGTTTGGGCAGAAGGGGTCAGAGCTGGAGAACCTGTGCCAGCCTTCCCCAGGAGTGTCTGTGTGTTTGTATATAATTCATATCTCAAAGTGTGTGTGTGTGTGTGTGTGTGTGTGTGTGTGTGTGTGTGTGTGTGTGTGTGTGTGTGTGTGTGTGTGTGTGTGTGTGTGTGTGTCAGCTACTTGGGCAGGGACACAAAGCACTGGTTGGACAGAGAGGGTGCTGGAGGTTTTGGCTTGACCGCTCGGCTGAGATCTGTACCCTTTCGCTGTGCCACTGGAGAGTCTTATTGGGGATCTGGAGAGAGAGAAACCAGCCCCAGACTGACTGTGATATCTGTATGCTCTTAAGGGAAATTTTAACTTTCTGTGTCTGTACTTGTTATCCTCCCAATGTGAACTCCCCTCACTGTTGCTAGTGGTGAGGATTGAGGCTCCTTAATGACTGGGCCAGTGCACGTGTGTCACATATTAACTGTTTGGCAGTGGTGGGATATCCACATAAATATTAATTGTTTGATAGTGGTGAGTTAGCCACATCACATACTAAGTGGCTTATAGTGGTGTGGATAGTGAATTCCTGTAGCTTGTGTGCAGTGATCACTGGAGGTGTTTTTGTACTCTAAATCAGCCATGCAGTGAATATTCTGAGTTCAGATCACAATTATTTTATTTATTTTGTTAGCTTAGTTAGTCAGGGAGAGCAGGCAAGCAGGTCAGCAGAGGAGTACGGTAAGCTGATAAGGAGCAAGTTGGCTGAGATGTGCCAGGCTAAAGATCTGGTGCATGGAAACCTAACTAAAGCAGACATGATTGCAGGTTTGGTCTCAGCTGTATCAGAGAATAGCAACGAGGTGGATGATCAGACTGGCCATGAAGATGTACATCACTCAGAGAATGGACAGCTCAACCTTTCTGCAGTGGACTTAAAAATCCATCTGGAGCTAAAGACACTTGAGTTGGAGGCCATTCATTTGGAAACAGAAGCAGCAAAAAGATTGAGACATCTGCAGGCTGAGGAGAATGAGAAACTGCTACACCTGGAACCTGAGGAGAAGGTGAGGCAGAGGCAGCACAAAAAGGAGATGCTGACTCTTCACCATTCATGGAGGTAATGGGGATGGGAGTAACCAGACACAAGGAGCACAAAAGGTCAGTCATTTTTTCCTCAGTTTATAGAGGGGGATAATTTTGATAGTTTCATTTATATGTTTGAGAGGGTATGTAAACAGTATGATGTTGACCAAAGCCTCTGAGTACAGTTCCTGACTCCCTTACTCCATGGTAAAGCTATAACTGTGCTGTCTAAATTATCTGATCATGAATTTTTTTTTATGATGCTGCTGTTAAGAATTGTTTGCTAGAAATATTTAAGCTAACACCTGAAGCTTATAGGAAAAAGTTTTGTGAACATAGACGTAAGGCAGATTAAAGTGTGTGTGTGAATATGTTGCTGAACTAAGCACTTATTTTCATAGGTGAGTGAGTGGATGTCAGGTCACCACTTTTGAACTGGCAGACCTTTTGGTGAGGTAACAAGGCCTTAGCACTTTGCCTGAGGACATGAGGATCTGGTTAGCAGATAGACAATGTGCTACTTCAGATGAGTTGGGGAATAAGGGAGACCTATACCTTGCAAGCAGGGGATCACTGCAGGGGAAAGGGACAGCCAGTGTTGTTCATGGGTCTAAAGGAACCCATGGTGGGCAGCCCAGACTGCCCCAACAGAAACCCCTAATTACCGAAAGACCAGAAGTTTGAATTTCAAAATCCCAATCATCAGGAGTTTGACATTCACGCTTCTGGTGTTGTGGTATGGTGGAAGGTCAGGTAATTATCTATGTTTAAATGTGCTGGTTAGGGTTTAGTGTGTAAGTGTGTATTGTGACTGTGATGTGTGTGTGCGAGGAAAATATAGGTGTGTGTTGCTGTTTTGTATGTTTGTGAATGTAGTGCGACCTTGGAGTTAGAATATTTAAGTAAGGGGTGGTGAGGGGTGCAGGGAGGCATGACCCCCTGCTTGTCTGTAGTTTAGGTTTGTGTGCTTGTGTTCTAGGGGACGGTGTGTGTAGGTGTATGCGTGTGGTGTATGTTGAGTGTAGTTTTCGGTAGTTTGAATTTTGCGGTTTTATATATATATATATATATATATATATATATATATATATATATATATATATATATATATATATATATATAGATATGTTGTTGTTGTGTCTTTCAGCTTGTCCCAGTTAGGGGTCGCCACAGTGGAACTCCTGTCTGCTAATGTTTGATAGTGGATTTTTACGTGCCGAGTTACCAGCCCTGGCGCTCAGCTTTCAATGAAGGCACGCTCATTCACGCATGCCTCCACACAGAAGACGATCTAGCTGAGAATCGAACGGGACAACATCTTGCTATGAGGCGACAATGCTACTGCAGCACCACTACTGCGGGAAATATATATATATATATATATATATATATATATATATATATATATATATATATATATATATTTATGGGTCTACGTGAAAAGATCATAAGCCCACTAACCTAAATAGATGCTCCATAACCAATAGGTATAACAAAAAAAAAATGATGGGTTTGTATGAGTTAGAATGGTTATATCATATAGATTTTTTTAAAAATTATGTAGTTAGTTATTTTCGTTTTATAGATGATCTTGTTTTTATTTGTAAAGGTGGGATATCTTATGTTGGTCAGTTTATAGAAGTTATGCAACATAATAGATTTGAACTTTCTTTTGACGGCATACAGGTGGGTAAAGATATAACCTTTTTAGACATACATCTTATTTTGGAAGACAGTAATACTTTACGTACGTCTGTGCATAGAAAATGCACTGATAGTAATCAGTATTTGATGGGGACTAGCTGTCATCCAGTTCATACTCCGGTCTCCTTGCCCTATGGGGAATGTATGAGACTTAGACGGCTATGTAATACTGACATGGACTTCTTTAAGGAAATTAGTGTGACTAGTGAGATGTTTAGATTGAGGGGCTATAGTGAAGCTAGTATTCAAACAGCTATAGATAAGGTTATTAATGAACAACATAAAGTTGGTACTTATAAGTATGGAAGTCAGGGGTACAAGTTAGATGTTAGAACTCAAGAGAAAAGACTAATTTATTTTGTCTCTACATATAGTGTTTTCAGTGATGTTTTAGTAGATATTGTTAAACACTACTGGAATTTTATGTTTAGATCAATGGACCTAAAAAATTTATTGTCTACGTGTTTAGGTATTGCATTTTGTAGAGATACGAATTTAAAAGATATCTTGGTACATAATAAAGTTAAATATTCCACTGAGACATTGCAATATAGGACCATGCAGAGACTAGGAACTTCACCCTGTGGTCATTGCAATGTATGTCATTATGATGTTCCAACTTTTAAGTATATAAATGGCCATGTATTTGAGGTTAAAAGTATATATCGCTGTAATACTGAAGGTATTATTTATGCTTTAAAATGTCCGTGTAACCTTGTATATATAGGAGAAAGTAAAAGGAAGTGTAAAACTAGCCTGCAGGAGCATGTCAGGAATATTATAAATAACAAAGAAGATAGCCCTTTAGCTAAACATTTTATGCTGGCTCAAAATTCTAATCCAAATGGGTTACAAGCCACTATCTTAGAACATATTATAAAGGGTGTATTTTTTGATGATTTGTATAAAAAGAAGTTGTTATATAAAGAAAGTATTTTCATTTTGAAATATGACACTTTATTTCCTCAGGGTCTGAATGTGGAATGTAACTGGAGGCTTCTTATCTGATGAGAAAGTAGTATTAAGTATTTTTTAATGTTTATCGATTAATTGGTTTAGGCTGCTTGTTTAATTGTTAGATGTATTAGGGTATATAAACTGTGTAAGTTATGTGATGTTTTATACTCCTTGAATGCAGTTGCCGAAGTGCTAGAGGTGAAATAAACTGGTGTTTTAAGTGGATTCTTCGTCTGTGGTCTTCAGAGAAAAAAAAAAAAAAACAGTTTAATAAAGGATGGTACAGGTTCTCATCTCCCAACCACGTAGCTTGGCCTGCTTTATATATGGATTACCCTATGTTAGTTTTTTCTGTAGTGTCAGTTGTGCAACAACCAGCTCTTAAGCGATTTTGTTATTTGAGACTGTGGGGATAAATTTCAGTTTCTCTTCTCTTTTCTTCTTTGTCCATGTTGCCAGTAAATGCCTAGCTATGAATACATATAGCTTTTCGTGACTCCCCCTCTTTTTTTCTTTTTGTTTGTTTGTATGGCTATTCATGTTAATATCGTTTCTAAATATATAAAAAAGAATTAAACAGGTGATAAAAAGTCAAGCCTTAAGCTTAAATTGAAGTTTTGAAGTACATTTGTAGCAAGGCTGTCTGCTATTTGCACTACTCCTGTAAAATGGACATAACTAACCTTCCCCCACCCCACCCCCCATTTTGATATAGGAGTTATAGTCATGTCATACCCAGAGCAGATAAGGAGTTGTACAAGGACAATTTTCTCCTGAAGCTTTCTCCCAAGATTTCACAACTGCCAGTGGTTATCTATCTCAACTGTTTCAAACTATTTAGGGGACTTCACATTTTCTCTTAATAAAAAAGGAAGTCTTTGCTTTTGGCTTAACTACAGAGAGAAAAGAAAGGGTTTCCTAATGCAAAATTACTGATTACAGTAGATGCTGGTGATAACAATGTAGACAACCCTGTCCCTCCCCCTCCCCCTTCCCTTAGGTACTATTTCCACAATTCTATTTATCAGTACACAAAGAAAGTGGCACAGACATAGGATTTACAAACCCATATGTAGATGACAGATGATTATACAAAACCTACAAGGGATGAGGACTGATCATTATGGCTCAGAACGTGGTACGACTGTGAACAGTATATCTTGTATGGGGAACACAGGGCTGTGATTGATTTTATTGATGTGGACAGAATTCAGCACATTTTAGATACTGGGGACTTAAAGCTAAGGATTTAGTGCCAACATTAATAGTGTTGGGGAAAACGTTGTTTATTAAGTTTATAACAAAGACACGGGACAATTTTGTACTGGGTTTGTCCAGTTTATGATGTCTGCAGCTGAAAATTAACACAATGTGCTTTGTTTTTATTGACATGTTTCCTAACACTTAGAAATGCCCAGAATATTAGAGGTGGGTGTGGCTGTGATATGATTAGAAGTTCTACAAGCTCAAGGCTGTGAACAAAATCCTTAAATGGGAAGGATCATCAGGCCTATACATAGCTGGGAGTTATGACAACTAACCAAAGTTTTTTTTTAACCCCTGAGGTGTTGATGCATCAGGGGAGCAACCCCAAGCTGACCATGTGCAGATGTGCATATTCATGCCTTTACTGTGGGGCAGACACCCAGACAGCAAATAGTTTCCTTTTGCAAACCACTAACCAAAATCTCACCTCTAAATTCAAACTTATAATTTCCTTTCGTGATCCACTAACCAAAACCTCACCTCCAAATTCAAACATACTTTATCTGAATTAGTGGAACTGTTATGCAAAGGGTTTCTCTAAGGCAAAGTCTAGGACTGAGATCAGGGCATGGTTATGATAAGGATTAGTAAGCATTAGTAAGGATAGGCAGTGAGCTGTTTTTTCAACTTACATGAATACAGAAAAAGGTTTCTGTTTCTTAGAGCTAATGTTTTAAGCTATATCAGAACATGTAGTATGAACATACTAAATCTCGTCCTCACTAATATGGGGAGTGTTGAACATCCCCTAGTGTAATGTCGTCACTGGTAAGGTCAGACCACAAAATGGTCTCCCTTGAAGTAAAAATAAAACCTGTAACCCCAGTTAACCCTGGAATGTATCTCTCAACCTCTTACTGCAAGAAATCAGGATCAAGCCTGACAAAACAGAGGGACAAAGGCCCAAAAATAGGGATATGTTTTAAATATTGCTCTTATAAACTTAGAAAGTTAGTAGAGTAACAGTGTTTGTGTTAACATGCATTTTCTGAAGGATTTGAAGTTTGAAACCCAAATATAAGTTATTATTTATGACTTCATCCCTCAGATCACCCCAGTGGTTTGTCAAAAAAAACACAGATGTTATGAGGAATATACCAAAAATATGAGGCTAAAATCTGGACATTCTGCAAAACTCTGGACAGTTGAGAAGTATAACCCAAAATATTCAAGAGCTACTCTAAGGGTAACTTCCTACAATTAAGTGATAACCTGGCAAAATTTCAAGCCTCCATAAACACTGAGAACTCTGCTGCCTATGCAGAACTGTTCACAGAATCCCTATACAAACATGTTAATAACTGCAGAGAGACAGCTGTACTAATCAGGAAGAAGTACAGAACTAACTCAAAAAACAAGCCACCATGGTGGAATTACAGTATCAATAGGCTGTATAACAGAAGGAAGAAAAGCATGGCAAAAATTAGGAGGTACAGAACCCAGCAGGATAAAAGTGCTCTCATCAAATTAAACAAACAAATCAGAGGACAAATAAAGTTTACCAAAGTTAAAGTTGGCCTCCCAGGCAAAGGACAACCACAAGGCATTTTTTAGCTATGTCTGCAACTTCAAAGGCAATACACAATTGTATGCAGAGCACATTGCTAATGCAGTCACCTATACTGAGCCAGAAGACAAGCCTACTGGCCTTCAAATTCAGTTCTAACTGTACCCCTCTCTCCTCCTCAAGCTTCCCTCAGGAAATGCCATCAAATACAACTGCCACGACTATCACTATGGAACAGGTCCTTAATGCTCACTCTGAGGCCAAGAACACTGCATCTTTAGGACCAGGCAATGTCCCAGGATGCCTTCTAAATAGCATGAAATATAACCTATCAGGCTGTCTGGAATTGCTGTTTAACTATAGCCTCCAAACAGGTTTCATGCCTTTTGAATGAAGAACAGCAATAGTCATTCCTCTGCACAAGGGGGTTTGGGAGGGTGGCCTAATTGTTAAGGTGTTTGCCTTACAAACACAAGGTGTATGGTTTGAGTCTCACAAGGGATAATTGGCTAGGCTTAAAATGGCTCACAAGGGCAGTTTGCTTAGTACTAACCTATGAACCTATGAACAAAGGCGTGCCATCTACATATCCATAAGTCTCACTAGTCTTATATGCAAAGCCATGGAAAGCATTATCTGGAAAATGATCAATAACGAAATAAGAAATCTCCAGACGCTGGAGCCATCCCAGTTTGGTTTCATCAATGGTAGGTCATGCCTACTCAACCTGGTGGATTTCTTTGAGAAGGTCACCAAAGCAATGGATGAGGGCAAAATGGTTCACACTGCCTACCTTGACCTGGTTAAGGCATTTAACACAAAACCACTTGGACATCAGTGACAAACTCAAAAGGTTAGGTACAAATCCTTATGTCACCTGGTAGATAGCCAGCAGACTCAAAAACACAACCAAGGAAGTTAGAACTGGGAGTCCACCTCTACAAAGAGGCTAGTCACAAGTAGAGCCCCTCAGGTATCGGTCTTGGGACTGCTCTTTTTTGGTGTTCACTTCTTGAAGTCAAGGCAAATGTCAATGGCCTCTGGCTGACTAAAATTGCAGATAATTGCAAATATGGAGATGTCATTGAATCCCCCACTGGCACAAATGTTCCCCAGGAAGGGCTAATACAGACAAATAATTGGTATCAGAACTATGGACTAAAAGTAAATACCAAGAAATACATAATAGTATGATTTAGGAAGTCATCCATCCCTGGTAACTACCATATTGACAGCACACCCATAAGAGCTGACACTGTAGTCAAGGACTTGGGGACACAGATAGATAGTAATCTACGCTTCAACCATCACATCTCTACAGTAGTGAGAACATCATCTTATATTGTACAACCTATAAACAAAGTTATGGCATCTAGGTCCAAGGAAATCATTGTTCCACTATATTTGGCACTCATCAGACCTATGAGCACAGTGCCCCCTTTGGTATGTATCAAATCAGGCATATTCAAAAACTGGTATGTCCACAGAGGTTCCTCACTAAATGAATACAGAGCATAAGTAACATGTCCCATGCAGACTGCCTCAAGGCTCTATCCCTGTATTCTGTCTCCTACAGGATATCGAGGGGAGATCTATGCCTGTCATGCAAGGTACTGTCAGAACCCACTCTGATGGACCTTGTGCATATCTACAAAACAAACAGAACCAGAATTATCCATTCTAAAGATTTAAACCTTGCTTGTGATATAAATAGGACTGCTGGAGAGACATGTATGCATCCCAGAGACCACCCATTCTCCATAACACAATCCCCAGCCGTGTGAAGCAGAGTTCCTTCCTAACCCAATTCAAGTGTAACTTGGACAATTGGAAGTTGAACAGTAAATTCATCCCTGGCTTGGCACCTATGTCTCTAATGGACACAGTGAGCATGTAAATGATTCATCTTCCATGCCCCTGCTTGTAAATATGTCAATTCCCGAGCTCCTGTTTTCACTTATCAAAGCTATCAGAACTTGTTAGAGATTTGGGATGCATGGTTAGGCTTAAAAAGGTCCTTGTGGTCATTAACATATTAAACACCTATGAAGCTATTTTTTTTTTGTAATATAATTTTAACAATTTTCATTTACTCCATCATTACATAAATTGCTTTAATTTCAGCATTCCCATAAATTTGACACCTTCTCCTGAACACCATTTTGCATGTGTTGTTCCCACAAATTTATTTCTGTGTAATTTTTTCTTGTTCCTTTTCTAAAGATCCTTCTTCCAGTCCTTTTATCTTATATACAATATTCACTATTTATATTACCATTTGGTTTAGCTTTTGTTTACCTGTTTTCTAGTAATTGATTTCTTTGCAACCAGTAGTATTAAACATAGTACGACCTCTGTATGTCTGGACAATACAGATACTATGGCCAGTATTCATAGTCCAGACTTTGCAAATGACTTATGGTTATCTGAAAATAGCAGCACTACATGGATGTGCAAATAAGTCAGTGGAAGACATTTGTAATAAATACAGAAAAATGAAGGGCAGGATTCATGAAGCCTCCTTGTAAGAGTTATAACTCATACACAGAGGCTGCAGTTAAATGGAGTGATGTCAGCATGCTCTGCATATTCATGAGAGCATGCTGAATCACACCAAAGGCTAACACGGTCCATGTAAGACAGTAGGGGGCATGTCCGTAGGCCGAGCCCTGTAAGTGGACATGCCCCCAGAAGAGTAAAAGTGCCCAAAGTAAACACCCACGCCAGAGTCCATGGAAATGTGAATAAACACAACACAACACATGTCCCCACAGACTACGAACATAAAATATACAAATGAACATCACATAATTTTTTTTAAATTGTAAAGATGTTTAACCGTGAGTGCGCTCGTATGCGCGGGCGTGCCCGTAGCGCAGCTACAGTTAGCAGTCAGTGGGAAAGCATATAAGAACTAAATATGCAAAGTAAGCCAAGAAGCAATAGCGTAGTGGTAGAGATGCTGGCTGAAGAGCAGGCTTTCATGGTTCGAGCCACAACACCAATTTTTATTTTTAGCAAAATAAGCACGAAACAAGTCCCTGACAAATATGTACACATAAAATCACATTTTATGTAAAATGTAATGAAATAGCCCATTTATATTGAAGAAATGTGAGGTAACAAAGCAATAAAAAATGCCAGATGTGTCCATAGCTAAGCTACAGTTTAACAGGGTGAGTGCATCTGCCCGTAGCTGAGCAGTGGTTTAACACGCTGAATCTATGTGCCCCTAGCTGAGCTGAGCGTAATATGCGTGCCGATAGCCAAATGAGGCTTAAACCAGCGTACCCCATTTGCGCGGAGCTGCGCACCGCGCAAACAAGCTAACCGACGGGCAACATTGAGCAAGCCATATCAAAACTGCCTTTACAAAGACACACCCCTCAGCTTGTCTAGACAGTCATAAAAAATAAAAAGTAGTGGCCAGGTTCGAACCCAGGATACTATACACCATAGCCAAGGTACCAAACCACTAAGCCATGACAGCATTACCTATAAATGCAATAATAGCTAATATATAGGAATGAATACAAACTGGAGCATGACAATGCAGGTTTACTGAAGTTGATACAATTCCAAAATGGCCAATCACAGATATGTGTGGGAAAAACGGACTATATAAGCCCCATAGGCAGGAATACACAGCATAAACTATTGTAGAACTGAACTGCAGCCAGAATGACAGGAGTAGGAGAGGGTAGTTGCTTTCGAGCACAGAGGTGGGGCGTTGAGAAGTCCAGGTACATGGTCTGGCTCCTAGTCCACAATCATGAGGCCCAACTCATGCAGGGCCAGGTCCTCTGGGGAGCATACAGGGCTGAGGCGTGGGACCGGTTGGCTCATGATCTCACCAGTGCCACAGGGATTCCAAGGATTGGTGAGCAGGTCCGTCACCACCATGTGGACCTGAAGAGATGCAAGCAGGACCAACTGAACCTTTGGATCAAGGAGGCCAGGCAAATGCCCAACGCCCCACTACTGAGTAAGTTACATTTAATTATGTATGTAAGAAATTAAACTAGATGATATTATGGAGATGTGTATTCCAATATTACTTCATTTATATTACAGCTGCAGGTGTCCATTCTGCGAACCGCAGAGCCTATGGCGATAGGCTGGTGCGGTTGCGCCACCAGGCAGGTCAGTAATCCACTACCAGTAACTGTAAAGAAAAATAAAAGTATGACAGTCAGCAAAAGAGTGCAGTGTAGTCACTAAGGAATAAAATGTGCAAGTAACAGTGTGAAAGTGTCTGCAAGTATTGCTTGATTACAAAAGTGTGTTGCAGCCTGTAAGCCAAACAGAAAAATGAAAATGTCTGACATAAATTCTGAAATAAAAATGCACCACCTGTAAGAAAATAGTACACAACCTGCAGCAGACTGAAAAGTATAGCTGCAGAAGATGATGAAATCACATGTGTGAAATATATCCCTGTTGAAATACTGAAACATGACAGAAGTGAGACTGCTGGAAAGGATTGTAATAACTACAGGTAAAACATGTCAATAAATCCTAGAAGTAAGTACCATCCTGAATAGTAAAATGAAAACAAGTGAGAGAGTGTGAGAAAGTGTCATGAATCCAGCAATACAGTAGTAATAACCCCTGAATAAAGTATACTGCAGTCAAGACAGAATGAAATGCATGTGAGAATCAAAACCAAGCAGTGAAATCTGTTCAAAGTGTTGCTGCATCTGGAATGTGTATCCCAAAATCTGGATATGTTGCTCTCAGTCTGCAATATGCAGATAGTATCATTGTCCGATATACCAAACATCCACACTTGTCTATAGCTATATAAAGCAAATGTAGCAGGATGATGTAGCTGAACAAAGCTAGATATGAATGTGTATGAAGAACAATAAAATGTATATTGATGTTGCAGTAACAGTCCTATCACCAAGTTGAAATAGTTATCATATTGGAAACTGTAGTTAGAACAGTAGTGTGTATATATGTGCAGCTATTAGAAATGTACAGCATATGTATTGGTATTCGAAGGTGTTAATATTATTTTCTTAACCCCACCCTATAACCACATATAACCCATTCCACGTGAAAATGGTATGTGCAATCACAATTAACACCCCTGGACGTTTGTCCTGTTGGGTCATATATATTTGTATGTCCGTTGATGCATCTGCCCTGTTCATACATCCAAACCTGATGGCCTGTTGCCATCAATTAACCCTGCATGTTGTTGGACTGTGTATTGCTGTTCAAATTATGCATGTGTTATGCACGCTGTTCAATGGTGTGAATATCTGGGTGTTTGGTTAATGGGAATACTAATGCATGCTGTTACAACTAATTGTGAATGGTATTATATGTCACTAACCCAAACTGTCATGACATAATGCAAAACATAGGACGACAGGGAAGGCGGGTTCCAGCGGACCCACCACTGCCACCTCAGCTGGTGAGTGCACCTGGCACTAGTGCCCAGTCTGGACCCTCCTCTGGTGGCCCTATGCCACCTGCGGGTGGAAGCGCTGCAGGGGATGGGGCTCGCCCCCCCCCCCACTGCAAGTGTGGCTGGAGAAGAACCACCACTCACCCTCCGTAGCATCCGGATTGTGGTGCGTAGGGAGATTCGGGACTCTGTTCTCGAGCCCCTACGCCAGCTTGAGGCACGGGTGGCACAACTTACGGGCATGCCTGTTGCCCGGCCTACACAGCCCCCAGCACAGCCCCGTCCTGGGCAGTGAAGGAACAGTGGCAACTGCCTATGGGTGGGGATATCAGTTCCACTGTTGCCATCTGTGGGCTTATGGGCTCTGGATATCCAAACCTCCGTCCCCGCCAATTGTGTAACCCCCCCACATGTGTCATACACAGCCCCTGTATGCGTCTTGTTTGTCTTGTCTGTTTACCTACCCAACCTACCTCCCCAGCTGTACCGACTTCCTTCACCTGACATACCACTCTCACCTGAAAAAAAAAAAAAAAGGGCACTCTGTACCCACAAAAAAATTACGCCCCATACATAGCTGCCCATTCCGCACACGTCTGCTGGACATGGAAACTATCAATTACAATTGGCTGTACAACAAGTATGATTGTTGTCCTGACACCTCTCTCAGGGGTGGAAGGTTTCAAATGTCGCACCAAATTACATACATATGCACAGCTGTTGCTGATGAAGAAATGGGCATCTATGGGCCTTACCTACATCCCTCCTGCAAATCCCAAGCTTGTTTCTCTACTGTCTTACCCTCTTTGTGACCCCTTTTTTACCACTTTCCTGTCTCCCCATTTTCATTTCTTTCAAAGAAAATAGTGCGGGTGTGCACCAGAGTAAGCACTGTTAAGCGGTTGTAAGCAGGTGTGCGCGTGTGTGCGTGGAGCTAACCGCCAGTGCGCATGTGTGAGCTCCGCGCAAACCAGCGCTAACCCGGTTACAACTGCTTAAATGTGCCTTAGTCACTTTGATTGACAGGTCCTGTACTCAGTTCAAAAGCAAAATAAAATCCCACTGTCAGTCCCGAACCCAGGAAACACTAGTCTGTATGACCTACCACTAAGCCATGACTCTTATACAAGAACATTGTGCTAAAATAAATATAACATGTAATAGTAGGGATGAATGTAAAGGGAATATAGGATGTGTAGTACCCAAAGCATGTCATGTAGAATTACTGTCAAAACTACTGGATTCCCATAATAGTAGTGTGTGAACATAAACAGCCATGCTAGTTGTTAGCTTGTAGGTAATAATGTCAGTTAATGTACATATATAAATGTATGTATATGTACATATATATATATATATATATATATATATATATATATCTATATATAGTTGTAGGTGTCATTGTGCATACACACTTACTACAAAGAACAGGAGAGAGGAATGGAGAAATGTGAATCTACAACACAGCCTGAATCATGAGAGAGATACTAACCTTTACACTCACAGAACAGTGTCCACAGCATACCAGCATGGTCCCCGCCCTTACAATCTGAAAGGGCAATGCCTATCTCACATACCCTTTTATAGCACTGACCTGAAATCACAGTGAGAACTTCAATCAGTACACAACTGGCTGTATGCAATTAGCAAATGCTGGCTTACAATTGGTGCAGAGGCCATCACATGGACCTATGCGGATACCTACAAAAGCATCCAGTACTAACACTCCACACATGCAATACATTCATTGCACTGTCTGGAAGCAGACAGAGGGAGAGAGAAAACTGAGAGAGAGAGAAAACAAAAAAAAAAACCCTACACACTGTGACTCTGTGACTCTACGCTGTCAGCAGTGACAGTAGCAGCAGGAATCAGAAGCAGTGGTAACGCAACCAGCTGCGACAAACACAGGTAATGCAAAATAGCAGGTTAATAGTGTGCATACTGTGAACCCTCCAAATGTGTCATAGGTCTGTATCTATAGGTATGTCCATGTGATATGTTGTGTGTACGTAGTTCCACCAAAAGGGGATGACCATACATTACATGTCAATCAGTGTTAGGCCATGATCCTGGCAGCAGTTGTCTGTGCATTGCCCTCAGCAATGGCTGTAGTGACTGCTTTGAAAGGTCAGCCAGGTTCAAAAGGCAGGATCAGCCCATCACAAAGGCACACTGGCTGGGAACAAGTGTGTGCAGGTACCCGATATCACTGCATATGCATCCCATACTGCATAATTCCATAGCTTAGCAGACCAGGCCGGTTATGCATATGATGTGGTAGTTCCCAGGGTCAGTCGAGGTGCGTCCTTAGTGGTGTGGGACCACTGTCGCTGTATGCCACTGTCCAGGTACATATCCTGTAGTACGGCCAAGATAAATTATCAGTGTTATATGCGGTTGTATGTCCTCTTGGAGTGCCGGTAGCACACATCCAGGGATACCATGAGGTCACAGTGATGCTATGTGTTCTGCTCTGCTGTGGGCGGCCCTCACCTGGACATGTGAGATGATAGGGAGGTTACATACAGCTGTGATAACTATTTCAACTGGTGGGGGAGAAGGAGGGGGGATACGTGCACCAAACCTGTCTGCAAGACTGTTGCCAATATCTGTGTGTTTGGTGAATGTTAAGTAGGTGTGTATTAGCACAGAGCATATCTGAGGCATTTGGTCCATATGTGTAACATAATTGAAGAAGGCCTTGTGGTCATCCATAGTGTTTGTGGCCATTTCCCTCCCAGAGTAGGCCGTGGCCGTTGTTATGAGGGACCGTAGCGTAGTACCAGTGATGACCACAGATGCCTTCCCTTAATGTGAATGTGCTCTGTCCTGCAGTAGCCTCCTGCTATTGTTATATAATCTGCATCTGTCTGGGGTCCAGCGGACAGGATGCCTAACATTTGTGCATAGGGTCTGGGTTAGAAATGTGTGTGCAAGTTCCATGCAATCTGTGGCATGTCCATGGTAAGCATTTGCAAAGGGGTCAGCAGTGTGGGTTGTGGCTTCCACTGGCCCAGTGTGCTGCATGGATACCATCTCAGTCCTAACAAGTGAATAACTGTCTAATCCCATACATATCAAAGTAGTCTACTGTGCTGGTGGTGGTGGTGGGATATGTATATCCAGGCCGAGTAACTTGTGTCCACATCACACTAGTGGATGGCGTCCCACATACAGTACCTTGGGATGAACCCCCAGAGTGAGATTGTGCATTGGACCTGTCAGTGTGTGCTGACCAATGGGGCATGCTACTATGTTGTGTGGAATGTGGCAGGTATTGTTGCACAGGTGTTGGCTGAGCACTGATATCTGGCCATGTACCTGTGTATCCACCATGACACACACACATGCAACATATGGGAGTAGTAGTATATCACTACACATGAGTATCATGTATAGTATGTGTGCCATATATTGCTGACATAGTCTGCTGATATCCTGTTTGTGTTCTCTTCCAGGGAGATGGCGCATCAGCGTAATCCCGCCTACTTTGCAGCAGAAGATGAGGAGATCCACCAGAGCCTGGTGCGGGAGTATGACATCCTGTTTTCCCACACCAGTCAGAATCAGCAGGAGAGGGCTGCACTGTGGCAAGACCTTGTCCGTAGGGTAAATGATATTGGCACGCATAATAGGACATATGAGCAGGTACAACATCACTGCAGTGATTTAATCCGAAGTGTTCATCAGCATGCATCAGATATCCACAGGCAATAGGTTGCCACAGGAGGTGGGGTGGCCACACATCCCCCCCCACCAGACTGGAGGGGCTACTCCTAAGTGTTGTGACTCCAGCCCCGGAACAGCAACATTAGTACACCTGCATCATGATGGAGGCTGGATTCACACAGCAGCATGACATGGAGCATGCAGGTAATATGCCATATGTACACTTGACTGTTCTGCACACTGTTAGTTTATGCATGTGTAAGGTGTGTCCGTGGTATGTGTCTGTCATCATAGTATGTAATTGTGCATGTGTGATACTGGCAATATCAGCAGCTGACGTGTGAAAGGCACCTGGTGTACTACTGCACTGTATCATATGCAATATCAATGGCACAGTTGTGCCCACTGACATTAATCTCCTCATTTCTGCAGGTCCCTCCAGGGTTACAGCAAGGCAGGCCATCCATGCTGGTGAGTGTGTTTAACATAACCTATAATAGTCCTGATAATGCTAGTAACAGTAGTGTAACTCAGTAGTGCTCTGTGTGTATACTGCGGGGTGCCCATGTGTGCATGTGTGCAGGTGTGCCTGTGCCCATGTGTGCATGTGTGCATGTGTGCAGGTGTGCCTGTGTCCACGTGTGCATGTGTGCATGCGTGCATGTGTGCCTGTGTCCACGTGTGCATGTGTGCATGTGTGCATGTGTGCCTGTGTCCATGTGTGCATGTGTGCATGTGTGCATGTGTACACATGACCATGTGTGCATGTGTGCATGTGTGCATGGGTCCATGTGTGCATGTGACCACATGTGCATGTGTGCATGTGTGCATGTGTCCATGTGTGCATGTGTCCACGTGTGCATGTGTGCATGTGTCCACTTGTGTATGTGTTCACGTGTGCATGTCTGCATGTGTGCATGTGTGCATGTGTGCATGTGTGCATGTGTGCCTGTGTGCATGTGTCCACATGTGCATGTCTGCATGTGTGCCTGTTTCCATGTGTGCATGTGTGCCTGTGTCCATGTGTGCATGTGTGCATGTGTCCATGTGTGCATGTGTGCATGTGTGCAGAATCACTGGTAACAATGTCTGGAGACTGTAAACTGTGTTTCCTGTCTTCCTCCCACAGGTTCTGGTGCTGCTCTGGTGACCTGCAGCAGGGAACCTGAATCTTGTGCCACGGGTACTGGTAATGATGATATTTGTGTAATGGTACAGGAAGGTGTGTCAGGGTCCACCATTGATCAGCCAATTGACAGTACACAGCTGTCAACCCCATCATTGTGCACAGTCATCCTGCCAGTACATCCTTTGTCACCATTGTCCCTAAGTGATGGACAGGATACAGTGGGCATAGACCAGGGTAATGTGGTAGCTGTGGCACATGCATCCCCACACAGCAGCCATGGGCAGGGTCCTCCGATGGTACCACACAGATAGTTGCCCATGGGTTCTCGTGGGAGCATCCGTGGGCGTACTGCCTCTGGCCGACGTGCCCAAAGAGGTCTGTCAACCTCAGCTATGTTTTGGACTGTCATGCAGGCACATTCGCATATGGAAAGGTACACCAGACAGGGTCTGAGGGAGCTGAGAGCATGTCGCACAGCCATGACAGACAGTATGCGTGACATTGCGGATGCTATCCGTAATTTCACCGATGTCATAGACAGACATTGTGGAGACATATTACAGCAGTTCCACAACCAAATGTCCATGAGCCAGGGCAATGGTGGGCATTTGCGGTGTCGACGTGGCCATATGCCGGCAACAGCAGCAGCTGGCAGTCGGCTCGGGCGACTAACAGGCTCGCGCACGCCCCGATAGTGCCAGCAGCAGCCCCAGCAATGCTGGGTCTGTGCTGTCATTGGAACGCCCCAGGAGACCACGTGCACGTGGCTCTGGACAGTCCCAACAGGGACCTGTGTCCAGTCAACACACTCCCGCTTCTGATGACAGTACCCTGTCTGGCTTAGTACTGGATATGGTCCGTAGCACCCCTGCCAGGCACAGGCACCATGTCCGTGCCCACAGACACTGATCTGTATGACCTGCCAGATGCAGTCTGTGGCTGTCCACAAACCCCTGTATATGGCAGCCATGAGGTGGAACTGTGTGCGTGCATACACACATGCGAAATGTTAACACCTAGGGTGACCACATACACACACAAACTGCACCAACACTGCCCCGCCCTGTACTGCTGCCCCTCACCAACACACATACACACACATGTCAATTGGTGGTATCAGTGGCTGACTCAGGCATACCTAATTCACACCCTGTGCATATGATGACACTGTGCCACATCCTGCAATCTCCAACATCATTGCGGGAACAGGTAAACACGTTGCTGATGCACAGGGTGACTACATAGAAGTGTATTAGTAGTATCATGTTGGTAACAGTACAGTGTGCTGCTATGACTGTGTGTATATCCCAGCATGCCTGCTGCAGTAACTGTATGAATGTCCTGAATTGTTATCTACACCCATAGTACATACCAAAGTGTAACAGCTGCACATAATTGCATGCCGGTGGTAAGGTTGTCAACAGATAGCCGCATACATGGGTAGCACAGGGGTGAAGCTAGCGAGTAGTGATATGCAATGGTGGACATGTACAGTAATGGTGTCAAGTTGCCCACAACGACTATGCAATGTGGATGTTTAGCATGTAGATATGTGTGCAGTACCAATGTAATCCAAATCACAAATAACTATGACATAATATCAGTTCTACCATGGGCATCTGCGCTGTGTATTCCTGGGTACATGTTGATAGTGCCTACATATTTGCATTGTTACTTACTGTTATTGTTACCCCTTCTTTGTTGTACAATGCACTACTTCCAGCCCTGCTTACTGTAGCTTTGTTTGCATGCATGTTCACTTGGGGTTCCCTGGAACACTGCTTACACCTGCAATGCAGAGTTACAGTGCTTCTGTAGACTCCTAGTGACATCTACATAGCGTCACGATCAATGTCAACTTTACACATGACAGAATGTCACTGTCTGTCCTGTATGCATGTACGTTGCCTGTGACACATTGCACATGTCTTACCTGGCATTTACCCACATGTGCAGTCATATATGCCAGTGCTATGAAACAGTAGCGGTACACCCACACATACATGCCTTCAGTATGTTGTTCCCCATTGGCCCTATGTGTTGGTACTCACCATGGCAATCACACTACTAGGGTAGCATGTGCAAAGGTAACCTGTGAATCACCTCTATGGTCCAGTTGTGGTTTATGTGAGTCATGTGGCAATGTCTCAGCTGCCACATGTATGCAGTCAGCCATCACCCTTGGCCAGGAACGTACAACACATGTGTGGGATGCCACCACACAGCCAATCTGGAGACTTAGCTCTCTGAACCCAGTAATGCCATACCCTGTCAGGTGGCATGTCATATATACTACATCCTGGACAAACTTCAACCCCAATCCCTGCTGCTACTATTGATAAAACCCCTGAAGATGTTTCTGATAGTTTTAACCAATTCTTTACTGAGGCATTTCAAGCTTAGCTAGCCATCTACCTCCTAGCGCCCCTGGTCCTGAAAGTAGCACCCCTAGAAACCTACTTGCGTTCAGCTGCCAACCAGTCGCCACTTCACTTCTCCGTACCTTGATTGAAAAAGTAAAACCCACTACACTTTCTGCTGATCAACTCCCTGCCGAGTACCTACAAAAATCAGCTGATGCTATTGCTTACCCCGTCTCAAAACTAATCAAATGAACCATGGTAGAATCTAAATTTCCCACCATCTGGAAAATATCCTATGCAATCCCACTTCACAAAGGAGGCAGCTCTACTGAATTCTCCAATTATAGGCCAATAGCTATATTCTCTCCACTTGCAAAGATTATGGAAACTTTATTCATAGACAATTCATGCACCACCTAATCCAAAATCGCCTTATGGCAAACACTCAGCATGGCTTCCGTCCTCATCACAGCACTACTTCAGGCCTCCTAGCCTTTACTAACACCATAAACCATATTTGCAACACTAATTATATATCCTCAGCCCTCTTTTTGGATCTTTCCAAGGCATACGATATGGTTGATCACCAACTTGTAATCCACACCCTGCAAACATTCTGTCTAGATACCGGAGCCTTCCAATGGTTTCAATCCTACCTGCATGGTTGACAGCAGGCTGGCCTCTGGCAGAACAAACTCTCTAACCTTCTACCTAACACCCTCAGAGTACCACAAGGCTCTATACTAGGGCCCTTGCTGTTCTCCATCTTCATTAACGACCTTTATACTGTCATCCCAAAAGTCAGCTGTATCCAATATGCTGATGACTCTACTCTGATCTGCTCAGCCACATCTCCAGTAGAGTTATGGTCAGCTACCCAGACCACCTTTAATACAATAGAAAACTGGCTTTCTGAACATCTTCTGATCCTAAATCCCCAAAAAACTAAACTGCTGTTATTTCACCAACACGTAGGTCTACCGCTTTCACCTTTACCATAACATCAACTGATGGCACAATAATCTCCCCTGACCCATCTACTAAACTATTAGGTGTCATCATAGACACTAATCTCAAATGTGGCCTACATATTAACCAAATTATCAAAGCCATCAATAAAAAACTAGGGTCACTTTACAGAATAAAAGCCTTCCTAACCCCTCCAGCTAAAATTGCCATAGCTCGCTCACACCTTCTTTCAACCCTTCTGTATGCATCCCCTCTACTCTCGAATATGAACAAGACTGTCCTTAACAAACACTCAATTTGCTACAACCACATTGCCAGGTTTGCCACTGGGCTGCCTTTTAGGACACATCATTGCATCAATCTAAATCAGCTTGGTTGGCTTGAACTACCCAGCCTAATACAGTATAACCAACTGATTATGGCCTATAAAATCCTCTATAATCCGGACAATACTCCTGCACTTCAAATATTATCACCCCCTATAACAATCCTAGACCACTTTGATCCTCTAACAAACTACTAATTCAGACTAGCAAATTTAATAACACAGCCGGTGATTCTCTCTTTACAAACTCTGTAAGTAGATCCTGGAACTCACTTCCAGCTGATATTACCTTACTTTCCACCTTAGGTCAATTTAACACTAGACTCAAACAACATTTGTCACTTAACTGGCTATGTCAATGTATCAAGCCTGGCTAACTCGAAAGTGTAAAATCTGTTAACCAGTTTACTGTGTAATTTAATTTAATCCTGACTTGTGCTCAGGACTAACTTTAACCTGTGGAACATGTTTAACTTGCTTATTTATGTAATCTCTGTAAATAATCTGTTTGTAATATGTAATGCTGGTATTATGTAATGCTGTATCTGCTTACCCTTGTAGCTTTTCTCCCCGGGCCTCCGCTGGAAATGGACATGCATCCAGTCGGACTATCCCGGTCAACAAATGTAAGATAAATAAATAAATAAATAAAATATATTACAGTGACTACAATACAAGTCAGACATTGACACGCACTGACAGCATGATGAACACACTGGGGCATACGTGGGGACTCAGAATAGCATCCTGCCTGAGCATCACACACCTCTGCAGCTGGCACACAGGCATATGCTCTGTCGGAAGAGAGCACATGCCACACATGGCACACACATCCCGTGTGCCACACACTCGCAGCCTGTAGGGCTACACAACACACCTGCTACAGACTTGTCAGGTACCTGTCTTGGGTGCTGCACTGGGGTCCCACTCAACAGGCTGTATCTGGTGAAGGTCACAGTGATATGCCTCAGGGGCACTATGGTCCACCACAGAACACATGCATACAGGTCAGTCAGAGGCATGGACACATATGACTCACTCATTGACCATGCCAATATGGCTGACCTGAGACTTACCTCCCTGGACTACATGATAGGGAACATAGAATGGATCTCTCAGCATGTGGCACAGGCCAGTATGAGCCTGATCTTGGTTGCCAACATACCCTCACCAGGTATGCTACCACTATATGTGGGAAGGGTGTTGTATGTCTAAATTATGCTCAGTCTCCAGTGTCATTCATAGGGTATCCGCTGGCTGTCAACGTGTGCTTACATGCTAGGGAAGCCACAATGATGTGCAAGGGTCATCTTGCACGTGACACCCATGGCCCGATGTATAATGGCAAAGCTCCTTGATACACACATACTGCCTTATGCTGCAGGACACTGTTTACATAGCCACCTCCATGGGTATCACACAGGTTAGGACACTAACAGTGCTGCTACACAACAACAGCAGTGTACACCGCAAGATGCATGCACTGGACACTGTCCTCAGCACGGTGAACTGCAATGTCTGTGCAGTACCAGATTCCTGATTCATGGCTCACAGGTGTTACCCATCACTGACAGGTTATGCTCCATACCATGCCTGTCGTCCCCTACACATGTAACACACATGGACAGGGGGGTGGTATCCCAAGGCACCACAGATACACACACCTCCAGGTTGTTGGCACAGCACAAAGCATCAGGGCCTAATCATGTGCAGCTAACAGTGTGTCAGACTGCCATCTGGTTCATAGCCTGGCACACACAACCCTCCCATATACAGGAAGACCACCTATCCTCCATAACAACACTGGCAATATGACAGTCTCAAGAACTATGTTTATATGGCTGGACTGCCTCCAGCCAAACATTGTGCGTGAGCATTACTGTAGCTACAACACACTAGTTAAAGGGTTCACAGCATGTGGTCACTGAATTGCAGTGGAATGACATGTTACCACTACCACAACAGGTGGGAACATGCAGTACCTGTACATCGACTACATGTACACTATATGGCCCAGACCAGATGTGTATCCCCTGCTGTAGGTATTTTACCATATACACCCACACTGTATAGACACATACCGCGTGCGGACCCTGCACAGTAAGACACAGTCATATTGGTATACATTGCAAATACCATTTATCCACTCGAGGCATGTGTCAGACATGGTAACTACTGCAGGTCACAGGTATTTATGTGTATGTGTCACACACATACATCATGTGTGCAATGCCATTGCTGGTTTAGGCAATGGCATGCATTGTTATGTACAAAGACCCACACAAGGTCATAATGTGTGACACAACCACACATGGCAGTTGTGGGTTACCAAAACATACCTATCTGTACTCTGACAATGGTAATAGACACAGTAGCAGAGCGCACTATTGGCATTACTAGCCAACTAGCCCTGTTTGTCTGTGCTGATAGTGTGGTGACATCCCCTGTGTTTACTGGGGGAATATGCAGCATCTGGTGTATTGTAGTATTTGCCAAAAGGATCTGTTCTCTCGCACTTGCATTTACACACACCCTACTACCCCCACACGCACACACGCACACTTGCCATTTGCAGGATTCATTCCCCTATCTAACTAGGTCATGACACGTGAGAAAGACACATTAGCAAAGCGCACTATTCTGATTACTAGATAGGTTTGCTTCTCTGGCTGTACTTATAGGGTGCTGACAACATCAGTATTTTGAAAGGGTAATGTGCATCAGGTAGTGTGATCTCCTGATTGCCAAAACTAACATGTTTTTTGTACGGAAATGCACACACACAAACTCCCCACATCCAAACACACACACACTTGCCACTTGCAGGTTTCAAACCCCTACCTAAATATGTTATGGCATTTTAGAGTGACGCTGTACCAGGTTGCGCTATTCTGAGTACTGGCAGATGTCTCTTCTCTAGCTGTATGTATAGGGTGCTGTCATCATCACTGTTTGGAAAGGGTAATGTGCATCATGTGGTGTGATCCCCTGATTTCAAAAAAGCACATGTTTTTCATACAGAATTGCACACACACAGAGTCCCCACATCCGAACACACACACATGCCATTTACAGGTTTCAAACTCCTACCTAACTATATTATGACACTCGGGAGAAATGCATTAGCAGAATGCGCTATTCGAATTATTGGGATGTTTCTCTTCTCCTGCTGTACTTATAGGGTGCTGACATCATCAGTGTTTAGAAAGGGGAATGTGCATCCTGTCGTGTGTTCTCCTAGTTGTCAAAAGGGATATTTCCTTCATACAGACTTACACACACACACTGAGCATTGGCAGGATTCAAATCCCTACCTAACTATGTTCTGACACTTGAGACGGACGCATTAGCAGAGTGCGCTATTCGCTTTACTGGGAGGCTTCCCTTCTCCTGCTGTACTTATAGGGTGCTGACATCATCTGTGTTTAGAAAGGGGAATGTGCATCCTGTAGTGTGTTCTCCCAGTTGCCAAAAGGGACATTTCCCTCACACAAAATTGCATACACACTAAGCCCCCTCATCCAAACACACACACTTGCAAGATTCAAACCACTACCTAACTATGTTATGACACTCGAGGCGGACGCATTAGCAGAGTGTGTTATTTGCATTACTGGGATGCTTCTCTTCTCCTGCTGTACTTATAGGGTGCTGACATTATCTGTGTTTAGAAAGGGGAATGTGCATCCTGTAGTGTGTTCTCCCAGTTGCCAAAAGGGACATTTCCCTCACACAAAATTGCACAGGCACTAACCCTCCTCATCCAAACACACACACTTGCCAGATTTAAACCACTACCTAACTATGTTATGACACTCGAGTTGGACGCATTAGCAGAGTGTGCTATTCGCATTACTGAGAGGCTTCTTTTCTCCTGCTGTACTTATAGGGTGCTGACATCATCTGTGTTTAGAAAGGGGAATGTGCATCCTGTAGTGTGTTCTCCCAGTTGCCAAAAGGGGCATTTCTCTCACACAAAGTTGCACACACACTAACCCCCCTCATCCAAACACACACACTTGCAGGATTTAAAACACTATCTAACTATGTTATGACACTCGAGTCGGACACATTAGCAGAGTGAGCTATTCGCATTACTGGGAAGCTTCTTTTCTTCTGCTGTACTTATAGGGTGCTGACATCATCTGTGTTTAGAAAGGGGAATGTGCATCCTGTAGTGTGTTCTCCCAGTTGCCAAAAGGGACATTTCCCTCACACAAAATTGCACACACACTAACCCCTCTCATCCAAACACACACACTTGCCATTTGCAGGATTTAAACCACTACCTCACTATGTTACGACACTCGAGTCGGATGCATTAACAGAGTGTGCTATTCACATTACTGGGAGGCTTCCCTTCTCCTGCTGTACTTATAGGTTGCTGACATCATCAGTGTTTAGAAAGGGGAATGTGCATCCTGTAGTGTGTTTTCCTAGTTGGCAAAAGAGATACTTTTTTCATACAGTCTTGAACACACACTAATCCTCTACACACACACTCAGCATGTACAGTATTCAAATCCATACCTACCTATGTTATGACACTTGAAACAGACGCATTAGCAGAGTGCGCTATTCGCATTGCTGGGAGGATTCCCTTCTCCTGCTGCACTTATAGGGTGCTGACATCATCAGTGTTTAGAAAGGGGAATGTGCATCCTGTAGTGTATTCTCCTAGTTGGCAAAATGGATACTTTTTTCATACAGTCTTGAACACACACTAACCCCGTCCACACACACTGAACATGTACAGAATTCAAACCCCTACCTAACTATGTTATGACACTCGAGACAGACGCATTAGCGGAGCGTGCTATTCGCATTACTAGGAGATTTCACTTCTCCTGCTGTACTTATAGGGTGCTGACATCATCAGTGTTTAGAAAGGGGAATGTGCATCCTGTAGTGTGTTTTCCCAGTTGCCAAAAGGGACATTTCCCTCTCACAGCCTTTCACACACACAAACCCCACTCACCCACACACACACACACACACACACACACACACACACACACACACTGAGCATTTGCAGGATTCAAACCCCTACCTAACTATATTACGACACTTGAGTGAGACGCATTAGCAGAGAGCGCACTATCCGAATTACTGGGCATCTGTTCTGCACCTGCAGTATTTATAGAGTGCTGACATCTTTATTTCTACAGAGGTATGTACATGTAGTACTACCTGTCAGGTGGGGGATAGCATATATATGCATTTGCAGCCACCTACGTCAGGGTCAGATATGCACATCGCACTGGCAGGTTATGTTTTATACCATGCTTTGGGACCACAGGACCTGTAACACACAACACAACCAGTCCAGAACACCACGCCCACATCCAGGACACACACTTAGCTTCCCTGGGAACAGTGCCAGGATATGCAGGTGTTCACATACACCACTCCAGTTGTTAACATCAGGTACAGGCATATTGTGTGTGAGAACTACTCAGGCCTCTACCACTTTAACCTACAGCCACTACAATTTGTGGGTCCATGTGCTATGGCAGAACCACACACCACAGCCACATGGGGGAATACATATTGCACCTGTCGATCTGCAACGTGGGTACTCACTGTTCCACACCAGAGGTAGACCACCATTGTTGATATCTGACCATACCCACCTTTCCCTGGACATCCATATCCCATCTCCACCCCAGGCAAGGTTGTCACTGCACACAAACTGTATTTAGCACAAGCAGACTCTACACTTGTGAAGACTGGGGTGGCGACTTCAGAGGACCCATGCTGGGGACTATACTGGCCACTCAGCATAATCCTTGACAATTGCATTCTATGAGCATGTGTACGGTTTGCATTGGTCATGCTATCCCACATATACCCATGACTGCTCCACAACAAGACACCTGTCAGCTGTACACCAGCCATATATGCACCGTACAACAGACAGAGTGACCTAATACATTGCAGAGCTGTAGCCCACAGAGGGAGGACATCTGTGAACAGTTCCGGCATGGCACTTCATTCACACATACTCATTACAACACAGTGTTGACAGTGGAATCATCCAGAGAATGCAGATAGGGCTCCCCTCAGTCTGTTATTGATGGACACCTACTGTCAGAGATCCTCAGCAACCCTCTCACAGCACACACCGACAACATGGCTGTGGCTTAGCACATTCAATCCCTGAGACCTCCACGGTGCCCCTGCTTGACAGAGGCACAGCTCACTAGCCTCACATGTTGCCTTCTGTGACCTACTTTACAGTGGCACAGTAGCCTACTGTCCTGGGGATGCAGATGCCAAACACACTCTGGCTGAGCTGTCATTCCCTAGGGCAACAAGCCTAGTATTGACCTCTACACCCATATGTTCAATTGTCGGATGCACAATATTTGTTGTGCTGTTCTACTGTTTGCAGGTTTTTATTGCCATAGCATTCCCTGTTCTTATGACTAACTTGTGTATCTGTGGAAGATGTTTGCATATGACGGCGATCCACTATATCACTTATGTCTCTGTAATCATTTACTGTGTGCACTGGGCAGATTGCTGTGTTGTGGTTGGTTCCTGGACTGACACGTACAAATACCAGATATGTGTGGCCAACTGCTAAACGGAGATATGGACTAAGTGTGTGAGCATGCCCAGTTCAGCCTTTCCATGGCATGTTGTCTGACATATGCCTCATTTATCAAAGTGTGCGAGCATGTCCAGTGTGAGCTTTCCATATGTTGCACTCTGAAGTCCACCACATATTTGGGTGTGTGTGAACTTCAACAATATCTCACATTTATGGTTGTGTGTTGGGTGTCATGTTGTGTACTAACTGGCCAACTGCTTCGTGTCTGCTACAACAGGGATTATACTGTGCCTGCAGGGATTGCATGGGATACTTTGCAGACAGTTCTCAACATACTTTCATAATGACCTAACACTGTAGTACCGTATAGTGTACTGGTTCAGTACTTTCATTGTGGTGGACAGTATCCTGGGCTTTAGTCCTATGACTGCTTGACATCTTCATAGTGAGCACAACAGACTGTGTAGGGGCCAGTTGTGCACATATGACCATGTTGCATTATGTTCAGATATGGACTACCTACACCAGGCTCGTCCAACATTGCTAGTGTATTCCACAACATGGGTGGACATTGGCAAACACTAGCAATGTTCCCTAGGCCATTTCAGATGCTAGTCACAGGGTGTGTTTGTCCTTCGACACACATTGTAACTGGAGTTTGCCATGACATATGTCATGGTTAGTATACTGTGCCTCCGTCTACCTCTGACATGACAGTGATACCCAGGGTTAGCCTACCATCTCCCATCCACTCATCAGGATTCCTCTTGAGGGGTGTCGATAGGTGACTCTCTGGCTGACCTGTACCGGGAGTTTACTGAAGAGTGGGGGTGCCTTCTGTGTTATGGATCATTCTGTACAGCTTGGCCTATGTATGTCAGTGCTGGGGTTCAGGTCTCTCATGTGCATAGATCACTGCCATTCAGATTGTACAAGGTGCAGCATGTTCATTGATTCCAGGTTGGACATGGCTTCATACATCAGGCACAGCTTGCCTGTAGCTGGGCAGTATGGCGGTGTGGGGCTGCAGTTTGTTTACTCAGGCAACACATGGCATCTGTTCATGCTCTTTGCTACTCCTGGTGGGGTACTGTTGTGGACTTTACAGTTGATGGAGGTGTCTGCTGTGGTATATCCCACAGGGGCTATTGTAGTCACTTGTGACGTTGATGGAGGATGACTGCAGAGCCACAGTGAGTTCCCCTTATCTACATCTGCCAACCTTCATGTTTGGGTGGGTATATAGTATATGTTTCTGCGAACACTACAGCTACATGTTTGTCCAGTGCAGGATATCTATCACCTTTTGTACCCAGGTCTCACATTACATGTTAGGTACGTCATGGGTTAACACCTGTGTGGTAATTTGTGGGCACTTACTGTATATCCATGGTGGTTGTCTATACACAGTTCTGCAATTAGCTTGGTGACATGGCTATGGCTACAGTTGTCTGCAGGTGGCCCTTTTGTGGGTTGCTTGTGTCAGCTGGTGGTCGGATATGGTGGGCTGTTTGTACTCCTCTGCATACATGTTCAGTCACAGTCCTTCCATGTTGGCCTATACCTATGGGACATATATACAGAACGGGGGGGGCAAGACCAGGCCTTGTGGGATGCCACTCATATCTGCTTTGTAGTCTGACATGGATGCGGCATGCGTGACCATGTCAGTTCTGTCCTTGGTCTGGTTTGCAACCCCTCTACTGACATAGGGGTATATATTTAAGCTGGTGAAGATATCCATACTGAACTCGTACGGTATTGTCTAGAAGCATGTGCATGGTCCAGCTACACTGTGTGGACCACATTGCCCTCATCAGTGACCTTAATGACTGCTTCAAATGGGTCAGACATGTTTAGGGGCAGGTTCTGCAGTTACGACAGCCACACTGTGTAGGGTCCAGTATCAGTAGGTCCACAATAGCCTTCTGTCTGTGGTACATACTGATCCTTTCCATAGCTGTGCAGAACAAGCTTGTCAGGATCCTGGGGTGGTAGTTTGGAGTATCCATTCAGGCAACACCTTTGTTGTGATGGACCACTGTTGTTGTACACTGCTCTTTGCGTACATATCCTGTGATAAGGCTGACATTGGGCAGTAGTGTGATTTGGCATTCCATTATTCTTGGAGTCCATGTTGGCCTCAGCACAGGACACCATCACATAACCTTTGTTGCTGTGTGTTCTGCTTTGCAGATGATGGCTGTTACCTCAGCATCTGCAATGTCAGGGGACCATCAGTCTGCTGGGATAGGTATTTTGCACTCTGGGGGGGGGGAGTTTGCACTGCACCTGACAGGTTGTATGTTAGCAATATGTGTGTGTGTTTGGTATGTTGTTTGTAATATCTGTGTGATTCGGAGCATATCTGTGGATGCCCAACATGGTTCCTACCATCAGTTGGGTAAGCCTTGTGATTATCCTTAGTGTCCTGTACGTTTTGTATCTTCATAGGTTCATGGGTTCATACTAGGCTATACACCCTAGGCCATTAGTAAGCCTAGCTAGAGTGTGTGTGTCTTTTGCCACCCCTTGCTATGTTCTATTATGGCCATTTATGAAGTTCTTCACTGTGCCTCTGTCTGGTCGTGACACAGTGAGGACCCCCAGTATACATGTACGGTCATCCATCCACTTGGCAATATTCCTGTTGAGGGGTGTCAGTGAGGGGCTCTGCTTACCATGGATTAGGATCCTGTTTCTGGGTGTGGGGAGCCACTGAGTTATGTATCTGTCCCTCCAGCACATCTTATTTCTTTATGTGTTGAGGCTGACATCTGTGACTCTCACAGCTCCAATGGCTTTGATTTCCTGTGGTGGAGAATGTCCATTACTCCTGTGTTGGACATGGCCTTGTACAACAGACATACATTGCCTTTGTGTAGGCAGTCTGTGACTGCAGTCAGCTGTGGTGTCTACAGCCAGGCAGCATATGACATATATTTCACACCCTTTATCCTGTTGGTGGGGTAACTATGAGGTCTTCCGAACTGCTGCAAGTGTCACGTATGGTACATCCCATATGAGTCATTGTACTAGATTATGGGTCTGATAAGGGAACAGTACAGCGGCACAGTGACCTCTATTGATGTAGATGTGAATCCTTTCATGATATGGTGTCCAGTATCGACAATCTTCATAGCCACATTGGCATTGTGAGTGTCACATGACAGATTACTGTTGACCTGTGTCCCTAGGTCCCTGATTACTCCTTGCATACATAATGGTTTGACACCTATGTGGTAATTTGTGTGTACCTTGTCTGGTATTTGGTGGGACATTCATACTGTCCAGTGTCTTCAGGATGTCTGGGTGGAGTTCTTGTGTGTGAGAGTGTGGTCTGTCGCATGCTACAGACTGTACAGCAGTTTTGACTACAGTTAGGTGCACATGGGTGGTCTCCGCTGCTTTGTGCATTGTCAGTTACCTGGCCATATGGGTGTCTGTGCTGCATATGGATACTCCCCCTCCTTTGATGTTTTGGTGCAGGTGTTGGGGCCATAACATATGATATGTGGTATAACCTAGTAGTGCTGGTGTGCTATCACTAGGCTTGCAGCAGGCTTCTGTCACTGCACAGACATCGATGTTCTCCATAATGGGAAGTGCCTCAGGGGCATGCATATTGCAGTTTACACATCTGGCATTGGTCAGCGTTACCCTTATGTTTCCTACCACTTATGTTTTCTAGGGTGGTGGGTAGTCTTTTTGGCCTTGCCTACATATGGCTCTATGGAGGCGGCAAAGGCCTTATCCAGTATCCAGACGCACACGGGTAACAGGTGCAAGCCATCCCTGGAACAGCAGCATGACTTGTCATGCTTGACATCTCGAGCAGACAGACATTAGACCCTCTTGGACTGACAGCTGTAACTGTGCCAGCTGTTAAACATGAACATTCTGTGTTTGTACTGTGGCATCATTCTTGGTGAGGGTTGGATGCTGCACACAGCCAGTGTCATACCGGCCTGGGGTACATACTCAGAGGGACCATCCATGTCTCTTTTCATGTTGACCAGGGAGGTACATCTCAGGTAATTCACACCAGCATGGACATTGAGTGCATCATATTTCTGCTTGCTTTGGGGTGACCTGCGTACTTGTGTTATGTGGCATTTTGTGGCAGCCTACAGGCAGCTTACTCTACCCTTTCCCTAGTTCAGTCTGATGAGTGGGACAGCAGTGTGTCTGCCTATACAGACACCTATTACGACTGTATCAGGCATGTTGTTTCTCCTTCTGGCCTGTGACTGTTTGGCACACCAGCTTTGCATACTATTCATTGCATGTGCTATGTTTGAAGGTTGTGGTTGCTTGTGATCTGCTTTGTAGGCTTCTGTTGGTGTGGTGTGTTTGTAATTAAGGCCTCCGGGAATATTTGTCTGTGTTTATGTGTTTGGTTTACAGTTGTGGTAGGTCTATGTGGGACTGGGTTTGTGGTGTATGTGGTTAACTTCTCCTCCTGACTAGTTTTGACAGTACTGAGTTGGTGGAGCTCAACCTCTGGTTTGGATACATGGTTGCATCTATCACATATATTTGTATTTATTGGGGGGTGTTGTGGTTGTCTGTGTACTTGGGACTGGTGTCACATTGCCTCTG
This sequence comes from Protopterus annectens, assembly GCF_019279795.1. Taxonomy (NCBI): domain Eukaryota; kingdom Metazoa; phylum Chordata; order Ceratodontiformes; family Protopteridae; genus Protopterus; species Protopterus annectens. The sequence continues at coordinate 985,073,310 of NC_056731.1, forward strand.
GATTCACAGATTCTACTTGTTGTGGCTGGACTTAGTGAATTGTATGTGTGGACATATGTTATTGCCATACTACTGGTCAGTGATTACTTCCCTTTTTATGTTTGCTCTATCATGTGGTAGCTTCCTCATTCTCTTGCATGGTTTGGTAATGGCTGGAGTCCAGCATGCCAGATGCCTGCGTGTATGGCATTGTGTGTTGTTATTTGTGATTGCATACTCGAAGCATTCCTGGCTGTGTTCATGGAATGCCTGTATAACATGTTCTGTGGTGTGTCCCATATTCTGCACTTGCACAGGGCCTTTCGTGGATTCAACATCGGTTTTGAGGGCTGCAACCTATGCTTTACACATGTTTTTCACTGTGGTATTCTGGCCAGGGACTGGGGTCAGGATGTGTATATCCAGTGTGATTACTCTATGGTCTGGTCTTACCAGTGAGGGGTACACTTCTCATCTTGCCATCCAGTACACATGTTGCTGATTATCACATCCAGTATGCTTACCCCTCTTGTGGGAGTAGTACATTGTTCCTGGGCATTTTGGTTTATGGATTCTGGGAAATTTTCTCTTACTGTGTTGGTGCTAGTATAATGCTCCCGGTGTATGTCTGGGTATTTTCAGTCAAGCAATATAATGTGGTTTGGGAGGCTTGATATATTCATGTATTCCGACATAGGCCAGGTGCAGTTCCTGGTATTAGGACAGTAGTCTGCAGCAGGCTATATACTGGGAGGTGGTTTTAGCCATTGGTATTTGACCATGGCTAATCCATGCTGCTTCTTGTTGTGGTACCAGCATGGGGGTGTGGTTATCCTTAACATTTCTTGCTAGCCACCCTCCTTTTGTAGCTTGTTCCATGTTTTGCGGCTGTACAGCACAGTATGAGGTGTGACCTGGTAGTGTTAGGGTGCTGATGTGAGCCTTGACCCAGTTTTCTATTACAGGACTGGTATCTACATTCTCCATACTGTGTGTGTTTACACTGCACACATCTTGCTGTTTAGACATCTGTCATTGGGTAGCATTACATCTAGGTTCCTATCCCTTGTAGAACCTATGAAGGTGGGTTTGTGTTTTGAGACTTACCTATTCAGGGCATGCTGTGGGTACTGACAGCCTTTGCCAGTATCCATGGGGCATGGCATGATAGGTGCACGCCACCCCTAGCAGGTGGTGCATCATGTCATGCTCCGCATGTCTTCCCAGCCTGAAACACATTGGCTCCCCTTTGACTAACTGCATTAATTCAGCCAGTTATTGCACTTGATCATCCCATCGTCATTTTGTGGCTTCATGCTTGGTGAGGGTGGATGTTAGTCAGGGTGCTCATGTGTGCATATAGTACATGGTGTTACATTACTTAACACATGGCATTCATGCCTCAGGTGGTGCTGCAGGGCTGCCTCTGTTGGATGCACATATTACACTTCCCTGTACATGTTTGTGAGCAGGTCATGTCATTTTAGGCATCCATGTTATTATTTGAGTGAGTCAGAGGGGGTATCATTCCCAGGGTTCCTACTGAGCCAATGTATGTGCTATGTGTTGCCTCTTTGCCAAGGCCAGGGCATACTGGGCACGCCTCCTTCTGCCTACTGGGGCAGGCTCAGGTTGTTCCTCCTCCGAGTCACGCTCTGCCTGTGATGGCCTTGGCAATGGTGGGAGGCTGTTTGGGCCGGCCCTATGCTGGTCCTGCTGCAGCTGTTTTCGCAAGATCATATTATGTAGCATAGCACATACCATGACAATTTGGGTACATGTAGTTGGTGTGTACTGCAAGGCTCCACCAGATGTGTCCAGTCACCGGAACCGTGACTTGAGCAGCCCAAACACACGCTCTATTACATTACGTGTTTGTGCGTGTGCCTCATTATGGCGTTCCTGTTCAGGTGTGTGTGCGTTTCTGATGGGTGTCATCAGCCACGGCTCCAGTGCATAACTTGCATCCCCCACTAGGTGTCCGTGTGGGATGTCCCCATTGGCAAATGTCTGGTACAGCTGCGTCAAATGCCAGATGTGGGAATCGTGGTAACTCCCAGGGCAGCCAGCACACACATTCATTATTATACCCTGGGCATCACACATGACCTGGCAGTTGATGGAGGGGAATCCCTTGTGGTTAATGTAGGCCCTACCCCGCTCACCGGCTGGTGTTTTGATGCATATGTGCGTGCAGTCTATTGCACCCACTACCTCAGGGTATTCCGCTATTTGCTGGAAGAGACGCATATTGCTGGCCAATACCTCACGGGCATTGGGGAAATATACATGATCACTGACATGTGCTGACATGGCATCCAGGAACTGGTGCAGTACCCTGGAGGCTGATGCCTGTGATATCCCCATCATATCACCAGTTGGTCTCTGGAAGGTACCTGTTGCTAGTATTCTTAGGCCAACACATACCTTGGTTTCCACTGGGATGGGTTCCCCTCTGTTGGTTCTGTGTGTGAGGCGTGCCCTGCACAGCTCAACTATTTGCTGCAGGAGCTGTCTGTCCACTCTATAGCGCTCTACTATCTCCAGCTCATGTAACCCGTGGTAGGTGACCCTGGGCCTGTACACTCTTCTCCGTCTCCTCACTGTGGGTTGTCTGGCACCATCTGCATTATCACCACCCTCAGCAAGTCGCCTATGTCTCATTATGACAGCTATGGCAGCCCCTAACATTTCTGCTCTGAGTGAAGCTTTTTCAGTTTTCACTTCTATTAGCTTACTCCTGTCTTGCAGTGTCTCTTAAGAGAAACATCCTGCACTACTGTTTGCAGAGTTTTAAGTGCTGGGCTGGGCTACTATTCTGCCTGTGTAATTGCCTACTTCTAATTGTTTTCACCTGCTAGCTTCAGCAGTTATCCCTGCTAGCTTCCTATTAATTCTGTTGCTTCCTTTTTCCTCTCTATTTCCTTAGGGGGGAGCAACGTGCATACCATCAGAAACACGCTCACAGTGGCTTACACGTGCGCACACGTGCTTACACGGTTCTGAATCTACTTATTCAGGTTAAAACACGGGTACACCCGCGCAAACACTGTTACACATCTGCCAACACGCTCCCACATGCTCAGTCTGCCTTACACGCGTGCACACTGCCCTACTCTCGCTTCATGGTGCACACAAGTGCGCATGCACGCCCAGCAAGAAACTTTGGTATAAGTAACAGTGTACACCTTCCATTTCTTGACTTTCCATGGCTTATCTAGTGGCACACCTCTTTCCATGATCTGTGTCTGTCATCTGTCATGTTACACTGACCTCCACTGAACTGCATTTCTTTCTACCATTTCCCCCTGTGATGTCACCTATCTCCTACTCTATTCCTCCCCCTTATGTATCTCTTACACTACTCAGACTGTGCTCATTTGCTATGTGACGGTGAGATTCAGTATCCTAACCCTCATTTACATGAGATTGCCTACTAATGCTTAGTTACATGTCTTAGACTCAGCTTCCTCCCTTAGCAACCACTACATGGTGGCCATGTTGTTTTTGGTCTGCTGGTCCCTGCATTGTCATTCCATGTATTGCATGAAACCCACATATGTGGGTTTATAACCTTCTTTTTTATGATTTTATACAGCGCAGCCCGTTTGTGCGGGGCTGTGCTGGGTTAAAAAAATTATATTTTTAATATTTTGGCATCGGGTTGTATTGCCAATGGCCACATATTTGGCCATTGGCATGTTGCCTGAGTCATATGCACCCTTTTTTTGGAGATGACATGGCTCCATTGTGGAATTTGCAGAAACGTACTCGGTTGTCAACTGAGTACATTTCTGCAGCTAAAATGTCTCTTACACGGACTGGTTTCTGCTTCGTGGATTGCTAATATACCTCATTTGCATACCTTTCGGCTGCAAGTGAGGTATTTAGCATGTCCACGCCCAGTCCATGTAAGAGATGTTTTAGCTGGTCTCTTACACGGAGTTTAGGGCTGTTCCTGGATCGCGAGGCTTGCATGGAGTGTTGCACATCTCTTACACTCCGTGCAAGCCTTCGTGAATCCTGCCCGAAGTCTTTTTTTGAAAACATCTCCACTTCTTACAAAAGAGTAAATCGTGCAATGCTCAGCATTTTGAAGTTGCAAATTACTTCACCAGACTTTGAGGGCACAACGTTATTTTTTTTAAATGTTGTGAGCAAGCGTGGCTAAGTGGAGTAACGCTTAAACATTTAAGGAAAGCCGTGGACTGCACAGCACTTAAAATTGATTATTTTAAAAAAAGAAAAGGGGGTTATAATATATTCTATATGGTGTCTTTTTGTGGACACTGTGATGGTTCCATTAAAGAATAGAAAGGGGTGATAAGAAAGATTGAAAAAGGAGAGACAAACAAAGAGTGGGACACACAAGGAAAACATCAACCCCCCCCCCCCCCGTTTTTTCAATTTTTTTTATATGAGAAGGTAGCACATATGGGAAATAGGTAGGAGGGTGTAAGAGAATGGATAAAGGAAGAAGGGCTGATGAATTGCCATAAGGAATCCCAGTCCACAGATCCTTAAACACGTACACTGCAGGGTGGTGTCTGAGTGGAGGAACCCAATATTGAGGTGATAGGGTCCTGTGTTGGTGCAGTGGTCAGAAGCAACTTGGAGAATGTGTCTTCAACAAACTGAAGAAATTCTTTGGCTGGCTGAATTCTCCTGTCCACTACCTCCATCAGTGCATCCTTTGCCTAAGCTCTGAAGCTCCTTTTTGGTGAGGCTTGCCAACCACACATTGTGGTACCTGCAGACCTGGTGCCTCCACCCCGACCCTGCAAGAACAACCATGGATGAGCAGAGGGTGATCTTTCCCTAGCCTGGGAGGTAAATGCCTAGCCTGCTCCTGACTGATATGAACTGTAAAAAAGAAAAATAAATGGAAAGAAACAAAATAGAAAAAATGCATACTCGAAATACGAAAAAAATAAAGAGATAAAAGGGATGAGGAGAGACAAACTAGGAAATGCACAATAAATCCACACACACTGTTTAAATGCCACTTTATACACTATTGAAATATTGCAGTAATATCTTAATTGAAGTAAAACCTTTGTATGGGAAGTGCTTATGCAAGCATTGGGAGTAGTGATTTGGGAAGTGCTTGCATACTTGGGAAGAATAATATGAGTGGTGTTTATGCATACATCAGATGAATTCATATGGAAAGTGTGTGTGACTTCATGAAGGTGAGTACATACATATGCATACAATACATTCAAATAGATAATTAAAAATACCCTTTGTAATTATTAGAGGTAATCAGGTACAAACAGTAACATTAGCTTGAGCTGTAATCATTGCATTTGCATTTCTATCATCTGCAAATCTATAAAAATATTTTCCCTTTGACCGCACAGAAAATATTTGTAAAAAGATTTTGGCAGTTATACACAGACCTTTTTCTCTTTTTTATAGTGCCATTTCAAACCCTTTTTTATGTTTCTTATATATATTACAAACTAGTAAGACATAATTCTCTTGGACTTCAGTTATAATTATTAACAGATTCAACCAGTCTTTTTACTCCTCTTTGTTGTAGCTGGCTATTTTTTCTTCAGCTGCAGTTAAAAGATAGAAGACAATTCTTGTTTGCTTGTATTTGCACTTGTTTTATACGTGTGCATATGTGTGTGTGTGTGTGTGTGTGTGTGTGTGTGTGTGTGTGTGTGTGTGTGTGTGTGTGTGTGTGTGTGTGTATGTGTGTGTCTGTGTACATGTATTCCTGTCTATGTATTAACTTTTTGTTTTATTTTTTTATTTTCTCTTAATATGTATATCTGTACAAATTTGTGCAATATGGTGAAAATATTCCGTTATGCAAGAGAAAAATAAATGCATGATGTGTGCGGAATGTTGTTTTCAAAATAGTATACTGTGCAAGTAATATTGTGTCGAGGTATAACTTATTTGCATACACAGAAGTATAGCAATTCACAAAAATTTGTATTTCCTTTGATGTGCAAATGTGTCTGATTTTCGATAGGCAGTGTAGCAGTAAAACAGCATTTCTCAGTTACGTTTGTCCTGGTTATTCACTTCAGACAGCAACCTGCACCCTCTCCCAACCTTTACTCTAACTAGAGTCTGGTGTCTCAGACTTCAGCCATGTTGTATATGCAGGTAGAAATAGTTTTGAACATACAACTGTTTTAAGCAACTGTTTTAGCTATATGTGTATGGCCTACAAAAACTGGATTCATGTAATGTAACTATTAAGTCATTTTATGCAATAGCAATAAATTGTAATGCATTATTTTAATTTTACTTTCATTATTTATAAATCCATTAACACATACTTCTCCTTCTAACCCAGTACATGATTTACAGAGATACATATACAGATGTTATTTTATTACAGCACATTTGTATATATTTTGAAAATCTGTTAACATTTTACTCATATCCATCTTTTTTAAAAAAGATGCATGTATGATTATAAACATGTTCATGATTTCCTCTGCATTTCATAATAGTAATATTTCCAATTATACATATCTTTCTTAGAGAATACTTCTAGTTAAGCCAACTTGTTACACTTTTTTTATCTTTAATATGACTCAATGTAATAGTAATCATTAAGACAAAAAAAAAGTATTTTTTACTTACTATAGAACTCTGTCCTTTTTGCAGCTCCCTGGTTTAACTCACTCAAGCAGGTGGTCAGCACTACTCTTCTGAAATCATCATAACATTAATGACACTGCTGGGCAGACCATGTTAAGCCTGTCAAGGTTGACAGGTGATCACCCAACTCTTTCCAGATATCATTTTTTTCTGTGTTGTATGTCGTATACATTCCTTGATCTTATCCCGAAATGAATCATTGAGAAGGTTGATTATTATAATGGTCTCCTTGTTGGACCAACTAAGAGTGTGAGTTCATGCACTCACAGCTGATTCCATAATTCATAGTGCCAAAACAGCAATGAGGAAAGTATGATGAGGGATATATTAATCAGTGTTAGAACCACTCCCTGTGAGGTGTGACTTCACCTTAACCAAACCCTGTTTACTAGCAGGGAAGGTCTATATTAGAACACCGAACATTCAAAATGTCGAGTGTTCTATTATCGAACCCTAGCAATCGAAAAAAAAAAAACATTGAACATTCAAACAGCAAATTTTTTCCCTAGGAAAAAATTTGCTGTTCCAAAACACATACACACAACGCAAGCACACCAAACAAACAGCAATCCACACACATACACCTAGACTCTAACACCTAACCCTACACTAAACTATACAAACACCACTAACTATCCACTTACCTTAACCCAAACCCTAACCCTAAGGTCCATCACTATCGCACAGTCACCTCACCCCCGCCCTAACCCTAACTCACCTAAACCGCCCTAACCCATACGTCCACACAATCGCACACTTACCTGACCCACGCTTTAACCCTAACTCACCTAACCCACCCTAACCCACACGTCCACACAATCACACACTAACCTGAACCCGACCCATAACTTTCCACCAGAGTGCTGAAAATACCGAAGCAACAGAAACAGACAGCCAAATTGTTTCCCTAGGAAATAATTTGGTTTCCTGTTACTTCAATATTTTCAGTGTTCACTGAAAATGGGTCATTATTAGAACACCCGACATTTCAAATGTTCGGTGTTCTAATATAGACCCAGCAGGGACATTACAATGGCCATTGATATTACTGGCAAGTTTGCTTTAAAAAAAATGCTTGAATAAAATGGAAAAATATGATTAACAACTGCTATTTCTAATGCTCATTGATAGAGTTTTTTTGTACTCTAACATATGGCTGTCTTGTCTAGTACAGCAGAATTTTACTTTTAAGTTTTTTTGGGGGGCGGTGGAAGTAAATTTCACTATGTGCATTATTTTAAAGTGTATGATTTGTTTGAGGTATTAGGGTGTGAAACAACATTGGATGGGCAGGGATTACACTTTAAATTGCTGCAAACTTGACATTGAGATGACTACAAATTGCTTTTTTTAAAACTACATTTAATTTAAATGTAACTATATGATTTTGGTGAGTCTATGGCAATTCACATGCTCCCATGGCAAGACTGGGACAGCTGTGGAGTGTTGCGGACAGCTGTTCACAGTGTGTCAGTGCCAGTCTGATATGCGTTCATGTTACACTGACCATACATTCATCACTGCTAGTTTTCTGTTATTTGGAATTTGGATTTCATGACAGAAGCAGTGGAAATGATTACTGATGACAAAAAAAAGATTATTATTGTGGTATAATTTACTGATTGTGTATACGGGAGTATAAATGTAGTAATTTACTACTGAAGTTCTGCAGTGCTAAGCATGTCAACAGGCATGTGTGACGAATTGTAGATATTTGGAGTGACAGTGATGTATAAAAATGGCAATATTATGAGGACATGACAATGGCAGAGTGTAAAACATGGATTTTTTTGTGATAAAAGTCATTGAATTCATTATTTGAATGAACCGTAAGTAATATATTGGAATTTTTTATTGCTATATTGAGATTTGCCTATGTAATTATCTGGTTTGTGTTAAATAACATTTTTATTTAATGAGGATGGCAGGAGGAATTAATCAGAGTATTTTAGTTTAAAAGCTGATTTCATCGAAACACTTTTTGACAGTGGCCTTTTTTTCTGTCTTTTGCACACATGGTAATGATAGAAAATAAGGGAACAAAGCAGAGATAACATCAGCCATAAGGAAAATCATGTCCTCAATGCAGTACTTAGGAATTATAAAGTGGGGCCGAAATGAGCCAAGAAAAACAAGGCCTGGAATCAAGTACTTCTTGAAATTAATATAGTGAGTAGCAGAAATCAAGCATTTGGCACAATGCAAGAAAAAGGCAAATATTATGGCAGCAACTGCTTGAGGCAAGGCCAAGCAGAATACAATTTTCTGTACTACTGTGGAGAGGGGGTACAAGTCTTATTAAGTTAACACCAGATGTAGAATACCTTCTACTGATCCATGAGGATGACTATGACACAGAATATGGTGGTAGAACAGGAATAATTATAGGTGTTGTGGACACTTCTTCATCTTACCAAAGTCTGCAGCAGTGGTGGCACTCATCTGCTTGTCAAGGGTAGTTTAAAATCTATAATATACAGTTATATAGAGAGAATTCAATGCTGGCAAGGAATGATGCAATTAAACATCCATAATTAATTATTACTAGGTGAACTTGGCACATCAACAGAGAAGGAAACAAAGGCAGTGTGCATGGTAAGTGTCCCACTCACTCCCTTGTAAGCATACATTACCATATGCTATTCAATTAATATTAATGTTTTCAAATAATTTTTCATAGGGTCAGCTTTAGAAACAAGCAGTTCAACCATATCAATAAATTTGGATGATATCAACCGAAAGGATATTGCTGCTACTGATGATGATGATGATGATAGTATAGTTATATTTGTTAGGCAGCCTGAGGAAAGTGGCAGAAAGTTCTCATATTTAATGCCAGGATCTCTCACTCCACAACATGTCGGTAACTCTGCAGAAAATGACAGTGGATCACAAAGTCAAGTGCAAGGTGACATCTCTGTCACACTTGTACAGGAGGAACACCCCTGCACCTCTACACCGGTATCTCCAAACCCAGAGAAAAACTTTCAGAATGCTGACAAGAGGTAAGAGCATCCACAGTGACACTTTTTCAAAGGGAAACTAGGTGCAGGAATTTCTTACAATTACCTGAGGAAACATGTAATGCATTGGCTGCCCAACAGGAAATGTGTTGTGATAGTCTTACAGCTCAAGGCACTGCCACAAAGATTCGGCTTAAAATGTTCAGACTCCGCCAGAGTATGCATGATGATTCCCTCACTAGTTGAAAATGGCAAAGAGAAGGGATAATGCCATGATCACACTAATGTGTGGTATGGTGGCACTCCAAGCATTAATGGCCACCTCCATTTACACATTAGTTAAGACTTATCAGAATCAAGTTGTAGTCTGTCCTGCAAGAGACACAGGATGGGGTATTGTTTAGACAAATGGGGGAGAAAATATGATAATACTATTGCTTCTCAGATTAGTAATGTCAATAGTCAAGGTGAACAAACAACATATTTCACTACTGACATGTCAGCATTCATCAACACCTAGTAGAACCTCACATTATCATGGTCATGCAACACTGTCAGGTCAGATAAAGCTGGATCACCTACATTAAGTAGGGCACAATATCAGACCAACTCACCTTATAGTCCTCATATTAAGTCCTCCTAAAAATCACTTGCACTATCACTTAGCCCCTCTGTAGGAGATGTGTATGACTCATTTGATCTTGAACTACTGTAAATCAGCTTCAGACACACAGCTCCCTGTTTAACTGGAATGGGCTTTGGTGAGGGTGCTTGCAAAAGTATGCATTTCATCCCTATAAAACTAGTATGTACACCATCAATTAAAGGTAGACAAAAAACAGTGATACATGGATTACTATTTCTGCAGATGGCAGTTACCTACAACATAAAGTAGTAATGCACACATTTTTCATGAGAAATAAGTCACAAGCAAATAACACATTAAAATGAGTATCCTGCCATGTAAACTAACACTGCTGTCACTTCACCCGCCCCACTGCACAAATGATGATAGTTTTTGTATGTTTCTAAAGTCAGAAGTTATTGTGTATGACAGCATCAAATTAATGTGATGTGCAGTGCAAAGAATAATCTAAGAAGAAAGGGAATAATATAAAATGCAATATAATTCATATTCCTTAAATTTGCAATGCATTAACTCAGGAAATATGTCACTGTTGACCATATTCATTACTTTTATATAATTAAGTAATTAGCAAACCAAAACTTATTTATGAAAGAAACCAAAAATGTGATCATTTTATATGATGCTTTAGTGCATCACGAAACAGGGGACAGTGAGCACTTAGGCATGACAATAGTGTAAGCAACTTTTCTAAAAGATAATAAAAAATACTTTACGATGAGAGAGAATGTCAGACAAACATTGACAGCAGTCCATGCACCACACAGCATACTCCATGGATAACACTGCATACATGAATGAAACTCTGCATTTTTACTATAAAGGAAAACCTAATCTGAATTTCTTGGTCCATAGTTGTGGACCAGATGCTGCCTGTTGACCTGCACAGCCACACATCGTGTGTTAGTCTGCAATAATAAGTTCCTAGTTACCACTGCTGCCAGGTGGTCGTCGTTAGTTGCAGTGAGAATAGAACTGGCAGCTGCACTGATAGCATGGATCACCTCACCACCAGACCAGCACATGATCATGTTATACAGAATGCAACATTCAGTATTTATTATTTATTTATTTCCAGTTTGATTACCGGGGAAGTCCACTGGGCCAGAACGTACCCATTTTCAGTGGAGGCCCGGGGAGAAAAGCTCCAAAAGCAAAGCAAATTCAATCTTAGTTACATGGTGTAAAAGGTAGTAATAAAATATATACATTTGAAATTACATTACATTGATACAGATTATTAAAAAAAAAGCAAAAACACACAGTATACTTCAAAAATCATCATTCAGGAAGGTAGATAATAGATTTAGTAGTTTCCTTCAAGTAGCAGGTTAAACTGTATGAGAAGAAGGTCTAAGGTTACATGCTATTTACAATATTTACATATGAGGAGAAGAGAGAGAGAGAAAGTAGATAGACTGAGAGTGGATTAAGGTTTGATCAAGCTGTGATCGAGAGAAGAAAAGAGAAGAGAGAAAAAAAAAAAAAACAGTAAACATCATGCACACAGTAGCTGGTTAATACTTAAGGGTACCCCAAGACTCATACAGACACCTGAATGGCTCTACAGGAGGCCAAAGACTCTCAATGACAATATGGGTCTGCAGCTTTCCTTAAATTCTACAGTGGTATCATGAGCCATGGCTCTAGCAGATATTAAGTATCACCAAAAAAAAAAAAAAGGATAGAGGGAAAAGGGGAGGAAAAAATAGGTATTCAAAAATACATTTTAACATAAATAACTATTTAAATACAATACATATAAAAATATATATGCATTTTTCCACTTACTAACAAAATGACTACCTGGCATCCTCCCATGCTGGAAGAAGTGGTAAAATGAGATAGTATGCCAGATATGGGACTCACGTGGAGACATTAGTAATGCGCCCCCATGCATCACACACTACTTGACAATTGATGGAATGATAGCCCTTGCTGTTGGTGTATGTTCTTCCTGTGGACTAGGAGGTGACCTAATTGCAACTTGGGTGCAATCTATCACACTGAGTACTCCAGTGAAACATATCAGCCCATAATAGGCATGTATTGTTCTGGCTTGGGCCTGAGGATACACTGAGAAGTGGATATACTGACCAACATGTATTAAGCATACATCCAGGAACTGTTACAGTATCCTGAAGGCAGAAGCCTATGAAATCCCCAATGTGTCTCCCATATGTCTCTAGAAGGTCTCTGTACCAAGTATAGTGAGGGCTATACATACCTTGGTTCCTACAGGGATAAGAAGTCCACATATTTCTCCATTGCTCCTATGGGGGTCAAACATACTCACTAAGACCCTTATAATGTCCCTCTCCACTCTGAACCAATCAAGGATTTCCTGATTATCAAAGTTATACTGAGTAACCCTTTGCTTATATTTTCACCTTTGTTGCCAGTGAGTGCCACTGGGTGCAAGTGATTTTAGTCCTGCCAAGAGAAGCAACTCAGGCTTAAAAATAGCAAAGCTAGCTGCAAATGACAGCATTTTTACTGAATGCAACTCTGATAGATTCGATGAGGCTTCTGCTTGTATAGCACATCTGCAGGCAGCGTGGAAAAGTGGGAAAATCTGACTATGAATAGCAAATAGTGTAAAGCATACTTCATTAGCATACAAAGATTTACATCATTCCACATTTACATCTCATGATTTGCACATTTGCATAAACACTTTCAAGGTCATTGCACATTAGAATAAATGCCCCCTATGACTCGCAACCCAGCTGTGCTCATCTTCGAACATCATGGATAGCCTAAGTGCATTTGGCTAACTCACTGTGAGTACTGGTCTATATCTCAGCTCAGCAGAATTATTTCCTTACTTACAACCATTTGTTCCCCCAGCATTTCTGACAAAGTATTCTGTATGATTTTCTTTTAAACTGCCAGCTCATTACATTCTTAAAACACATGTTCCCAATTACCTCTTTCTTTCACATCATGCCTCCAGTATTTGCTATCTGCTTGAGGACAAATTCTCTAAAGTCTGTTTGGAGTATAGACATTACCTATGTAAACACTTCCAAGCAGAAATCATAAATCTACTGTCCTTACTCTACAGTTCTTATCTCATTCTTCCTTTGCATTTTGCCTTTCCATTCTCTTTTCCAAATCTTTTTTTAATCTACTCTGATTAAATCATACAGTTATCATGCAATATTTTAGATACACAATTAATTATCCCTTAGTTGACAATAATATGTCCTAGATTCAATTAAGAATATACTAAGAATATTTCCAAAGCTGGTCCTTCATTTAAGAATCCCCTCTCCTTTTCTCATTGCCTATTCTCTGTTATTAATACCTAGTAGGAAAGGTAGTCTCTGGCCACACCATGCTACCATATTGTTTGGTTTTGTAGTTTTCTCAAAGTTATCCCCATTAACTCTATTAGTTTTATTAATTCCTTCATGATCACATTTAGCCATATCTTGTTCTTTGCCATGATTGCCAAGCCAAGTCATCTGCATAGTTCAGAAGTACAAATAAAATTACCTTGCCCAAATACATTACTAATGTTTCTTTTCATACTGTCATTGCTTTCTGTATTGTACCATTTAAAAACCAAGTACAATAAAAGGGTCTATATTAAAAGACAAAAGAGGTGTTTCTGCAAACACCTCTTGGTCGACACATAATAAGTGAATGAATAAAGCACGAATGCTCAAAACAGAGGTATCTTTCCCTGGGAAAGAAACCACTAGAACAAACACACACACTTTAAAACATAACAAAGTGGGGGGCTTTGCCCCCCACACACCCCCTCACCCCCTAACTAAATATACCAACTCTGAGATTGCACTACAGTATGTAAAGGGGCGAGCATATGGGGATGGCCAAGCGATTTCTTTCCCAAGGAAAGAAATCGCTGTTTTGAGCATTCGCCCGTTACATGTCGACCAAGAGGTATTCACTGAAACACCTCTTCAGTCTTTTAATATACACCCAAATAAAATGGGAGCAGGGACTAATGTTCCAAGTACTAAAAAAACACTGTCTTGAGGCCAGGGACTCAAGTGTCTTGTAGCTCATTTAGGATACTGCCCACACTAAAAATCAAATAGGAGTCAAAGTAAGCAGCCATGGGGAGGAGGAGGGGACTTTATGCTTAAGGTGCAGGAGGGAGAGTTTAAGCTTTGGGAGTAGGAGGAGGACTTTAGGGTTTGGGATTGGTAAGGTAGTTTTAGGTTCAGGGAATAGGAGAAGTATTTTAATGTTACGGAGCAACTGGGGATTTTTGGTTTAAGGAGATAGGCTGGAGTTTTAGGTTTAGAAAGGAATCGGAATTAAGGGTTAGGGTAGGGAACAGAATTTTAGGGTAAAAGAGTAAAGAGTTGGATTAATTTTAGGGTAAAGGAGTAAAGAGTTGGATTGTGAATTTATTGGTTGTTTTGGGTTTAGGGTTTAAGTTATGATAAGGTATATAGTTTTATAGGGTTGGGTGTGGTGAGTACTAAATAGTCAGGTTAGTGGAAGTTTAAGCTCTAGCTTTATTGAGCAAATGGCAGTAGGCAGATCTGTAATGAGCTACTACCATTCAGTCACCTGTAGCAGACCCAAATAATACTGCATCCATTGGGCAGCCTTGTTTGATGACTTTCCCAGCTTTGATTTTATTCTCTGTTCATTAACTAACACTTTTATCAAAACCTCTCATATATGTCGCTAATGATCCCTGCCACTTTCCTTGGGATGCCACACTGCTGTAATATGTTAAACCGGTAATGTTGTCACATGCCTTCATGGTTACTATTCCCCCTTCAACTGTTCCTGTTCTAATGTCATCCATTATTTCTTACATTAACTTTAACATTTCCTAAATGATTTTTTCACTCATTATCTTACATCTTGTACTACGTTTTTAATAACAACCTCAAATTTATTCTGAGAGGCTATTATTTTATAATCAGCATCACATAAAGTAACAGGTCTCCAATTCTTTATTTCTTATCTATCTCCCATTTTCCATATCACTTTCAATGTAACCATACAAATGTCATCAGTTTGTATATATTTCCATCCATCCATTCATTGTGTTTTATAAGGAAAATTCATTGCTCCTTTCTTTCTTTCATTTTTTTTTTGCTAAAACCTGCATCCTTTTCTGTCTGTGTTTGGCTCTGAGAATGTACCCATGATCCTGTCTAATTCTTTCAAGTTAAAATCATTTTCTAATATATCCCTTAATTTCTTGCTTATGCATTGTATTTCCAATATTTCTTTCCTTCCTTGTACCACATTACTCATACATTTTTTTCTTATGTACACCTCTTCTATTTTGGAAATTTCTTTTGGATCACTTGCAAGTTTAACCATCCTATTTTTCATTCTGGCCATTACATTTTATTATATTTTGCCTGCGGCTTAAGAACAGCTTACATCATCCTTTCCTTTCACTAAGCATTTTTTTCTCTATAACAATTATTTACTCTTAGCATCAACACTGGCATAGTTATCACCCCTTTTCCATTTTGTAAATGCAGTCTAGGTGTCATATCAGCCATCACCTAGAGCCAGTGTTCACATATCTGTGCATAATTGTGCACTCATTTATTATCCATATGCACACATACACAGACACACACTCACACCCACATACCCATGAAACACACCCACCCATCCGAGTATAATTGTACACCCATTTATTCATCCATGCACACACACACACACACACACACACACACACACACACACACACACACACACACACACACACACACACACACACACAGTACTAAACAGATACACCTCTATCTGCTGCATATTCTCAGCAAATTACAAAACTTTTGAATAATGTTAATTTCTTCTGACTCAAGTTTGTGACTATACCACAGTGTTTAGTGCTAATACTAACAAGTGTCAACCTAGTTTTAATTATATTCCACCATCTATTTGCTTTTTGTCTGAAAATGTGTAGTGTACTGAGCCTTAAGAGGACCCACTTCAGCGATGCCACCTTTTCTTCTGAAAATGTTACTTGTGCCAACTAATTTTACCTTATTTTAACATGCAAAAGTCATATTCTTAGCCCATATTTGCTATAAAACAGGTTAACATTTGCTTTTAGAAGAATTTGGCTCTACGTAAGATTTTACAGCTAAGTCTTACAGTTGAATTCAGTGTACAAATTCAACCATTCATTGGCTATCCTTCAACATATACTGCCTATTGGAATATTTCCTAGTAAGGCTTTGATTGTGTGCTGATTTGTGCTGAGCATTGTAACATGGGGATCAATGTTTTTCTTCCCTCTTGTTTTTCATATAATTTTAGTTATCGAGTGCGCAGCATGAGTACAGCAGGCATGAAATATTGGGACAGAATAACTCTACAGAAAGCTGCAGCTGTAATAACAGGGGCATCCAATGCAATTACATTAAATGGTACAATTGAGAACATGATTTTTATTTATTTCACTGCACGCTAAGACACATGTTCAGTGGGCACTGACCAAATTCTTTATGGGAGAGTCACTTCATAGTCCCTAAAAAGTAATCTGTACTTCTAGGTACTTAATACAACATAAAATGGAATCAGGGTATATCCATTTTATGGGCTACTGTAAAATCAAAGTGATCCTCACACCCAACAATCAAAAGGAAAACCAAGCCTCTTGGAAAGCATGGCTTTAGTAATTACCTAAAAAATGATGTTTAACTGATGTTACTGTCAGCAAGTGTCTGCAGTCATGCATAATTTTTCCCATTTTCCTGACAGCTGCACTTCTTAGAAAAAAAAACACATTTCCTAGTTATGAAAAGCTTTTCTTTATGAACTTGTTACTGTATAACATTAGGCTGGATAAGGGTATTTCCTGTTTTTGATACTTAACTTGCAGAATAGCTTGCTGTTACTAAAATTTATAATCTACATTTCTTTACTGATCATGCATGCTTTCCTGTCTCTCTCTCTCTCTCTCTGTCTCTCTGTCAGAGATAGGTAATTAAGTACATCTCCTTGTATTTAATGTCCTCTTATAACAAAAGAAAAAAAATCTGTCACTGTGTTGCAAAATATATGCAGAGTATACCTAAATGCCTTGGATGGAATTTAAATAGAAAGAGTATCATAGCCATGACCTGGACATATACTTGTTTCATGGTGACAACTGCTTAAAGATTTTAATCAATGTTTTCTATAGCATTAATATTAAACATGGTTTTAATACTGGTGATTTGTTTTTCTAAAATGTTGCATATGGACAGAAAGCATAGCTTTAACTGACAAAAGGTATATGCTATAATTATACTGCAGTAATGCATTTCAAGGCTGCACACTCAGTTCTGGAGCTGTCCAACCTCCTGTTCATCACATTCTAATTAATGCTCTACTCCATGGTGTGCCGAATCAACAGCTGAGTTCCTGATTAATGACCTTTCATTCCTTGCACTGGAAGCATAACTGCCCTTCTTGTTTTGCAACACATAGGACATCATTATAATTAAACTCTGTGCCAGACATTGTCACCTTTGTAATTACTGAGCACTTAGAAACATCTGGACAAATTACTGCACATACACCCTAAGGCTATATCTCACTGCATGCTGGAAAATAGAACTGTCAGTCAAGACATGCATAAAATATTCTCATAAGAGTTTTGAGTCAAAATATATAGGGCTGAATATCTATACTGAATGTATACCGTACATACCAGAATATGCCCTGTGGCAGTATAGTGATGCAACTTTGACATGGTTGATGGACTAGCTAGCAGTGCCACTTCTTGCTGTTTTTTGAATGCAGTTTATTTAAATTTGTATTAGCATATAAACGCATAATGTTGTCATGCAATAAAGGCTCAACTATTCTCCTAAATGGTAGTATCTCTTCTTTGCTATTAAAGATAAATTAATGATTAAGATCTTATCTCCATTCACTTAAATTGAAAGAAAACAATAACAGAATCCCGTCTACAGCACTGTGAAATAATATTACCACTCACTATAAAGTTTCAAGTGCCACGGAAAATAAAGAGAAAAGAAAAATCATGATCTGTACAAAATGGTGCAAGGTGAGGACATTTTACTAGGTAGGAGAATAATTAATGGACAGCAAGGAAGAAATTTGTGCTTGGATATGGTTTTTAATTTGGTAGCCCCTATTTCAACTTAGTGTTATTGCATAATATATATTTTTCATCGTATGCCAGGATTTTTTGGTAAATGCTGAAGGATTGCAAATGATGCTTATGCTAAGTATTTTAGTATGATTATGTAATAAAGCTTAGTAAATAGTGTAAGTTTGATATTTGGCAATCTCAGCACAGTTTGCTGAGAGTGATATCCTCAAATATATTTTTATTGAATTTTACAAACTTTTCAAACATACAAACGAAAAACTGTAAGTCATTACAGGAAGCAGTAAAGTATAGGTATATATATATATATATATATATATATATATATATATATATATATATATATATATACATATATATATATATACAGATATATATATATATATATATATATATATATATATAAAACAGTTGGTACAAAACCTATACATTTATAATACAGCAGTTATCTTACAGGGAAACTTACATCTTAGAGAATAGTATAAGCAGTAAAGACCCCCAATAATCTATTACAGTCAAAGTCTAGAAATCAAATAGAAAATTGCTTGGAAGGAGGAGTATATGATTGTCTTAAGAAGAAAGAAAAGCGGTAAGGAGGGTATATCCATATAAACCAACCATTTACACAATGTACAACTATTTATACCATATTTACAACATATTTACACCATGGATGCCAGAGGATAACAAAATAATATAACAAAATACTTTGCAAAATCAAAAGTTACAGTGAGATGATAATAATGTCTAATGATTATAAGGCCAGATATGATACAGACGGAGGATTTCCTGGAATGTAATGTTAGTGATCAACATTTTGGAAGATTATTTAGTTTGGATTAGGTCAAGGTCAAAAAGACTACACCAGTAATTCTGAAAATATTCTTTTTTCTTTTTGTTATTATTGCATAACTTATGTGCAGATATATATTTGATTGCCATTGATGTAAAGTTTTCCCAAGCTATTGCTGAGGGATTCACCCAATTCTTGGCTATAAAATATTTGAGAAGAGCGCAGGCCATAACACAGATGTGGCAATGGATACCCTTTAAAGATTTAGGAATTATATTTAGAATCGTGGTTTGCCAAGAAAATGTGTTTTTTTCGTATCCCATTTTTTTCAACTGAGTTACAACAAAGTCTTATATCCCATGCAAAAGATACATGATATAATATTATGTCATGCTAATTAAAGAGTTTATGATAACCACAATACAACAGAATTTTTAACAGTAAGATTTGTGCTGTTTCCTCTATTTCTGGTTACATGGACCACAGTAAATGACATATATGTGAAATGAAATTGTGAGCATAATATTTGAACAGTACATCAGATAAACTATCATAATCATTCCAAGATTTGAAAAAGGGTATACTAAAACATTGTTTTTCTTTTGATTTGTTGAAAAGAGATGCACACCAGTGTTACAGAATCTGTACCAATGCAGTATTTCTCTTTAATCTGCTCTAGTCATGTCAGAGGGAACAAAGAAACTTTGTTTATGACACATTGTTCAACAGATTTAATGAAATACATATATATATATATATATATATATATATATATATATATGTATTTCATGCAATCTGTTGAACAATGTGTCATAAACAAAGTTTCTTTGTTCCCTCTGACATGACTAGAGCAGATTAAAGAGAAATACTGCATTGGTACAGATTCTGTAACACTGGTGTGCATCTCTTTTCAACAAATCAAAAGAAAAACAATGTTTTAGTATACCCTTTTTCAAATCATGGAATGATTATGATAGTTTATCTGATGTACTGTTCAAATATTATGCTCACAATTTCATTTCACATATATGTCATTTACTGTGGTCCATGTAACCGGAAATAGAGGAAACTGTACAAATCTTACTGTTAAAAATTCTGTTATAGTATTGTGGTTATCATAACCTCTTTAACTGGCATGACATAATATTATATCACGTATCTTTTGCATGGGATATAAGACTTTGCTGTAACAGACATAAAGTAGTGTTGTACACTGCGAAATGTGTAAGACAAATGTCAAGTCATTATTACAGTATTAAACACATTTGTTTATGCTCTGTTAAAGCACATTTAACTGAATTCAAAAAGGTTCTGAGACTACAAAATACCATATTTATTCTCTCTGTTGAGTTTTATTACATAACCATGCCAAAACATGGAGCATAAGTATAATTTACAATCATATATCATTCAGCATTTACCAAAATATCATACCATATAAATGAAGAAAACATTATGCAATAACACAATGTCAAAATATGGGCTGCCAAACTAGAAACAATATCCAAGCATAAACATTTACATTGCAATCAACTAATTATTCTTCAGCCTAGTAACATTTCCTCACCTTGTACCATTCTGCACAGGCCTTGATCACCTTGAACCATTCTGTACAGGCATTGATTTATTTCCCTTTATTTTCCAGGGCACATAAAACTCTATAGTGAGTCCTAATATTATTTTTGTAAAGACTTCCAACCCCATTCCCCCTTTCCATATTTTACTATTATAACTCTTTATCTATTTCCCCAGACGAAATGCAATTTTTTCTGATGCTATCTATGCTTCCCCTTCTCCTCCTAACACAAAAAGACAAACTTCTCATCTTTTGGGACATCCTACTTGAAAATAGTCTCCCATTCTTCTGTCATGTCCTCCCACCACCCTTTAATAATCCTGCATTCCCAGAGCATGTGAATGATTCCTGTGTGATATTCCCCACAATGCCAATAGTTACCATATTCCACTCTTACATATTCCTGATATCACAGGAGAGTCCAAAACCAGAGGTGCTCACATGATGATCACATATGGCTGGGCAGATCTTTAGTTTAGTTCCAACTTTTAGGCATACAGTCCAGTCTTATATAGATAAATGGATGCCTTATTTTGTTTGCCACTTAACTCTTAAAACATCCATTCCCTTTCCTTATTCACTTTTCACCAATGTATTATATAGTCTACTATATATAGGAGGGTCCCTTCGCTCTGACCCCCATTTCAACTTTTTGCTGTTCTCCGAAAAGATACATTTGGTCCATGACTCACAGATTCTATACTTTTTAATCCATGCATTAACTGCTTGCTCCATTTTTTCAAAATGTAACCAAGCTCTCTCTCTCTCTGTTAAACTATATTTATGGACCACTAAGAGCCTATGGTAAATATGCCTCTACTTAGCCCTTGCATACAAACCAAGCATTTGGAGCAGAAAGCATCTAGTTTATAACTCAATTGGTCATGCTATTGTTATATAATGGATAACAGAGGGATTCAACTTATCACTGTTCAATTCTATGTCAGTCATTTGGCCACTGGCTAGAAAGGGGGGATATAGTATGTCTAACCCAGGCAAAAATGCTTTCTTATCAAAACACTTAGAGATTATGTGTGAAAGAGAGATTCATCTAATAAAACAGCACTGCATAAAATTAAAGCTATGAGAGCAGTGGGAGGGAAAGAATTTTATACATAAACAATTAACTACTACACTGGTGGGAGTAGGGAGGGGTTTTCTTTAGGATTCAGGTCTGTTGTAAAGTTACTACTTGATCGACTGTAGAGAGTTTACTTTAAATATGAGTACTTTTTAAACATTTAACTCTTAATTTAGTTTCTGATTGATGGGTTATTTAGTCACATACTCCAAGATATATCACATTAATCAAATTCTGTAAATACATTGTCTAACATGACAGATGCATGTTAAATAAGGGGGACAAATTTATGATTTTCTTCCAGTCAATCTGAGAATCAGATGACTTTTTGACAACTTTCACATAACTCAACAGTAATTCAGTACAAGAATGTGTGACAGTGGGGTTTAAAGGTTTTGCCCTTTACCCTGCTGTTGTACAACCTCTGAGTCGGTATGCATCAGTACAGGATGTATGTGTGTGTGTGTGTGTGTGTGTGTGTGTGTGTGTGTGTGTGTGTGTGTGTGTGTGTGTGTGTGTGTCTGTCTGTATGTGTGTGTGTGGGGGGGGTGCATGGGGCAAAAAATACTTATTTCTTTTATTTTTAATGCACATTTGACATTATATGTTTATGTGGAAATGTGATTAATATTCCGCCATTCAGCAATAGTCTAGCTTGACTATTTATTTATTTATTTATTTGTTTGTTTATTTATTTATTTATTTTACATTTGTTAACTGGGGGAGTCTGTCTGGGCCAGAGGCCCTTTTTCAGCAGAAGCCCAGGGAGAAAAGCTCCACAGAGAAAGACAAAATACAAATACATTTAGGTGTTTAAACAGTATCACAATACATAGAAAGTTTAGGAATAACATATTTTTACTGGGTTCCTATCACGTCATTGAACTTTTACAAGTTTGAAACACATATGGTTGAGACCATATGTTTGAATTTGTAAAAGTTTGAGCATGTGAATGGAAATCTCCATAGGCGGAGGTTTCCATTCACTTCAATGTGATGCAATCTCAGAGTTGGTATATTTAAGTAGCAGGGGATGGGGGGAGCACAGCCCCCCACATGAGGTGTACAGGGGTGCTTGCCCCTATGCTTACAACAGTTTATTTTGTTGTCCGTTGTGTATTTTTTTTTTTTTTAGGTAGTCAAAGTTATGTAACTTTGAACATAATGGTTCGACCATTAGGTGTTCGAAGTTACATAACTTCGACTATGTGATATAGACCCTATTTTACAGTGGCGTTAAGACAGTACAAATTTAGGGAAACAAAGATCATTCATTAATAGTAATAACAGATAATAAGATATCCATTTGTGGATAGTCATCTAAAGGTATGAAAATCAAATGGGTTGACCTATTATTTTTATCTGATTAGTATTACGTCTGGTTTACTCCAGATTAAAAGCTTTGATGCCTTATGAAGTGTTCTCAGATCATGTATAGCTGTAGACAAATCTAAGTTTAATGGGCTTGTGATGTATAGTGCAATGAGAATTATCTAGTCTATAGTGACAGATTTTGTAATTGTAGCTAACAGAAGTCACAGAAGTTTGAAATAACAATGCCTTGTAATAAGGATAATATCCAACTAAAGACTTAGGCATACCGCATGCTACCCTACTCCAAAAGGCTGTGTTTGTCATCCATGGGAGATGCGCAAATGGGTTACTGAATTCACTGCATTATAGTTGCAGTAAGAGTAATCAGCTCCAGACAATACTTTCTTTAACTTATGAGGTATTACATATACTTAAGAATTTTCATTCAGTGATAAGTCATAAAGGTGAGACTGCTATGCTACCAGATGTGCTCCAAAATAATCTAAAGCTTGTTAAATAATTTGAGATTAATCTCTGTTAATGTTTAAATGTTAATGATAAATACAGATTAGAAGTAAATTACCTTCAAGACCTAAATATTAAAATCAAGATTTTAGAGTAGTATATGTTATCCTGTACAAGAATAAAATTAATTTTGTCAGTAATTAATATTTTGCCTTCTGCACGGTAGCCAACTATCAGTAAAATGGAAAAAAATATAATATTTATGTATGTATTTATTTATTCAAAATAACAAGCAAATCTATTCCGTGGAAAGACTCCACAATGGGAGGGAATGTATCCACAGCAATGGAAGAATAATGGCCTTCTCTGGAGTGCTCTTGCCCAGACCCTTTGTAAAATTTCTGGACATAGGAAATAATGGGCAGAGTCCACTAGTGAAAGGCTTGACTGTCTGTAGGTATGGGGTTAAAAATCACATCAGAAAAAAAAATTACCTCGATCAGTTCTCTCTCTCTCACTCTCTTTTTCTCACACTCTTGTCTCATACCAGATAAATGCTTTGCCAAAGCATTTACTAGGAAATAGGCAAATTCTTTTCTATGGCATTGCAAGCTCTTCCCATAACCAGTCCATCACTTTCATGATTGTCTCAGCTGTTGACTTTCTTTTCTTTCAGTGACCATTATTTCAATTCCTAGACCCTTTACTAGCATTTCATTGGAGATTTCTTTGTATAACTTCATGACTGCTATTATTGTCGATGTCTACCTCAAAGTCTTAGGATCATCGTAATCTCAGACAATAATCATGTTTTGTGAATAACTCATCAATACTTCCTCATTAACTCCTACCCTTCCCCCAATAATTGGGACATACTTATCTCACAACTTCAACTTCACCCTAAAAAGGTCATCACCACAATTGTGATCTATATTCCATCTGGTAATTCACCTGCTAGCCTTGAAGACTTCTTATTCTGATGTTCTTCCACATACTCACAAGAAACTCTTATTCTGGGGGATTTCAACCACCAAGTAATCTAATAAATCTCCATGGTTACCAGCAGCTAGTCCAAATTCCAACTAGATGTGATAAAAAATCTGAAAGGGAATCCATCCTTGACTGGGTCCTAACTATCAACACCACATTGTACCCCCCACAGGCAGTCTCCCAGACACCTTAAGTGACCACAACATAATATACCCTATACGTAGTAGAACAAGCATAGGCAAAACCACTAACTATAAATCCACTAGAAACACACAAAAAAAATCTCTCCTGAGGTCCTCAATACTTTACTCTGTAACTGTGACTAGACCCCCCTAAAAACTAAAAACCCTCCCACTTGGCCAGGCTGTAGCATATTTCAACAAAACATTTCTACAACACCTAGACACTGTTGAACCATTACGCAAAATCAAGGTTAGAACCTCTACAAACCCCTGGCTCAGTAACAAAACCAAACAAATCCACAAGTCCAGAGACACTGCCTGGCTTTACTATCAAAAAAACAAAGAAACACAAAGAATAACTAAGTACCAAGAACTGTGCAACCGTTCAAAAAAATACTTTAGACTGGACAAAAAGTCCTACTACATGACATT
Organism: Protopterus annectens; assembly: GCF_019279795.1. Lineage (NCBI taxonomy): Eukaryota > Metazoa > Chordata > Ceratodontiformes > Protopteridae > Protopterus > Protopterus annectens. The sequence goes on from NC_056731.1 coordinate 985,098,444, forward strand.
ACAAACTAAATACCAACACAACCCCCAAAAATTTTGGAAAAATGTAAACCAGCTACTAAAATCCACCCAAAAGCCTACCCCCAAACCAACCACCCCTGACACTAAAGTTCCCATTGAAACACAATTCAGCTCCCACTTTGTGAACTTAATTCTATCCTTAGTATCACAAGACAGTTCCTACCTCACTATCCCCCCAACACAATTAACACTAATAGAAGCTTTACCCTCAAAACAGTTTCCACCACTTTAATCCAAAGCATGTTCTCCAAACTAAAAACCTCATCAACAGCAGCTGACCTACTCCCCAGCTATTTCTTGAAACTCACAGCAGATGCTATTGCTATCCCAATCTCCACTCTCATAAACAGATCAATTGTTGAAAACTATGTGCCCAAACTCTGGAAAATATCCTATGTTACACCCATACATAAAGGTGGGACCTCAACTGAACTTAATAACTACAGACCTATTGCTTTACTCTGCCCCCTGGCCAAAATCCTAGAAAAATGCATCCATACCCAGGTGCTAAAATATCTCCTAGACAGCAACATCCTGTCACCTACTCAGCATGGTTTCAGACCTGCCCATAGTACCACTACAGCCCTCCTCTGCTTCAGAGACACAGTAAACTATCTCAAAAATGAAGGCCTGCAGGTGTCAATTCTTTTTTTGGATATGTCCAAAGCATTTGACATGGTCTCGCACCAAATCCTGCTAAACAAGCTAAACCAATATCACCTATCAAAGTCCACTCTTACCTGGTTCCAAAGCTACTTAACTTACAGGTACCAAGCTGTGAAATGGGAAAATTCTCTCTCTCCTCAGCTGCCCATAACTATAGGAGTCCCACAGGGCTCTATCTTAGGACCACTACTATTCACAATCTTCACAAATGATCTCCATACCTCCACACAACATGCATCTATCATTCAGTATGCAGATGATACTACCTTAATCGGTGCTGCACAGGACATCCCCCCCCCTCCTGCAAACAACTCATCTAGCATTCTCTGACATTGAAAATTACCTTGCTAAAGCCCAACTTATCCTCACTCCAAAGAAAACTCAGCTTATGATTATAACCAGCTCTAACAAAAACACTGATAACAGTCAATTCACTATCTACTCCACAAATGCTACTCCAATCGCTCCAGTGGCAAAGGCTAAGCTATTGGGAATAACCATAGACTCCCACCTAAAATATGATAGTCATCTCAACTTAACTATTAAAAAATACATGCCAAACTGGGATCACTCTACCGAATCAAACCATTTTTTACCAACAACACAAGATCAGCCATTGCTCGCTACCAACTTCTATCCACCCTATTCTATGCATCTCCCATTCTGACTAATCTCAACAAAACTGAACTAAGCAAAATGGAAGCCTGCTGTAACAGAATTAGCCGTTTTCTTGCAAGTTGCTCATATAGAACTTATCACTGTACTGCTTTGAGACAGCTCCACCAGCTTGAACTGCCCAACCTCCTAACCTACAATCAGCTCTGTCTCTGTCATTCTATCTGTTACCTCCCCAATAAGTGTCCTGCCCTCAAAAACCTAATGCAACATCACTCAGCCAAAAGGCCTCTTAAATCATCAAGCAAACTACTACTAGAAGTCACCAACAGCTACAATAGCTTTGGAAACACACTATATAGTAGTTCAGTGGCTAAAAAATGGAACTTTCTCCCCACTAGCATACAAAACACATCGTCCAAAGCCTCCTTTAAAAACCTCATCAGGCAACATCTCAAGCAAAGTTGGCAGGGCCATGATTGCTCCCCAGACTAGTGAAAGTGGATAAGGTACACATACTAAACCTAGAGTACTTGATAGGTTTCACTCTTACTTACGAACACTGGATATCTACAATGTATGTACTGTACCTGTGTACTATGTATGTATTCTACCTAGTTCCAAATTTCAGCTGTATACCACAAATCTGTTGTTGTTGTTGTTTGTTTTTCGGCTTTTCCCAGTTAAGGGTCACCACAGCGGAACTCCGGTCTGCTTATGATTGGCAGTTGGTTTTTATGGTGTCGAGTTGCCAGCCCGATGCCCAACCTTCAACGCATGTCTTTCGAACACCCACTCAACCATGGGGAGGACATGCAGACTCCACACAGAAGGCACTCCCAACCCAAGCCGAGAATCAAATGGGAGAACCTCTTGCTGTGAGGCAACAATGCTACCGCTGCACCACCGCGGACATAAATCTATTAATTACCTTTATTTTTAAATTAAGATTTTCTTGTTTGTTCTCTCCATTGTAACTGCTGATGTGCTGCATACCGCTGTAAAAACATGTCTATGGTAATTTGTGTGTATACTGATCATGTCTAAATAACTAAATGTATCTGTGATTTTTCTATGTGGAGCTTTTCTCCCCAGGCCTCTGCTGAAAAAGGGCCTTTTCAGCTCAGTCAGACACCCCCGGTTAACAAATGTAAAATAAAAATAAAAAAAATTAAATAAAACTAAGGTTTTGAACAATGTCTCTGTAAAACCCATGTCTGTAACTTCACATTCTATATTAGATATGTTCATACTTTTTGTATTTGGACCACTTCCACAAAAATAAATAAATATGCTAGAATACCTTTTCTGCAGTTATAGGACTTCCTGATCATCTAGCAACTACAGTCATTATCATCCAGCAACTGTCCCTGCTGTCTCATCCAGCTTAAAGCCAAGTAATGATCTCTTGAATGCTCAGCACCTCTCGTAACCTGTGTCTTCAACCCTAATGATTTCAGTTCCGATAATCACAAAGTAATTCATCAGATTTTTGTCAAAGGTTCTCTGGAAGTGTAAACAGTAATAATTTATTTATTTTTTTTTGGATTAAGGAGGAGGCATCTTTGATGGAACCAATTTTCTACTAAGGTAAAGGTTGTTTGTGTACTGGTTTGGAGTTGTGCCGGGGAGGATGCTGTACATATCAAGGTCGAGTCATCAACGTATTGAATGCATGTAGTTTGGGGAATGGAGGTTTTCAGATCGTTAATGAAAATAGTGAAGAGGAGTGGTCCAAGAATTGATCCTTGTGGGACTCCAAGACTGATTGGAAGCTGACAGGATAAGTTGTTGTCCCACAGGACTGCTTGTTTTCTGTTTTCCAGGTAGGATTGGAACCATTGTACTAACTGAGAATCAAGAGAAAGTGATTTAAGTAAACCTATCGATAGTTGGTGGTTAACCATATCAAAGGCCTTTGAGAGGTCTATGAAAAGGGCAGAAGATAGCAGGTTAGAATTCCTATTTTTATTAATGCAGTCTGTAAAGGATAGAAGAGCAGTTGTGGTACTATGGTGTGGTCTGAAGCCATGTTGGCAGTCCACTAATAGGTTATTTTGGAGGAGATGATGCAGCAGTTAACGGTGGATACATCCCTCCATAATTTTAGCTAGGGGAGAGAGAAGGGCTATGTGGCGGAAGTTTGCTAATTCATTTGAGGTACCTCCCTTATGCAAAGGGATGATATGTGAGACTTTCCAGATGGATGGGACATAGGATTCAGAAATGGTTCTATTTATTAAGATAGAAATAGGGTAGGCAAGTACACCCGCTGCAATTTGCAGGTATTCGGCAGGGGGGAGGTCAGCTGATGGTGTACATGGTTTAAGTTTTAGAAGCAGAGAGTGTATGAGAGATGTTGGAATAGGCTGGAGGTTGAATGTTTGGGGCAAGGTGGTTAGTGAGGGTAATTTGGTGGTGGTCACAGGTGGCAAGTTATTTGCTAGTCATTGGACTGTTTCAGAGAAAAATATATTAAAGGTGTCAGCATTTTGGTTGGGAGAAGTTTGAGTTAAGTTAGAGGGGGCAGGTGTTTTGGACTGTCCTGGGTGGAGTAGCTTATTGATTCCTGACCAAAACTTTTGTGGGTTTTGCTGTTGGGTCTGTTGGAGTTTGTGGTAGTAGTTTTTTTTTGTCAAGGTATATAGATTTTTTTGTGGTATTATGAAGTTGTCTAAATTTTAGGTGGTCAGTTGGGTTTTTAGTTTTTCTCCATGTGGGCCAGAGTTTATTTCTTAGCCAAATGCTTAGCCTGGTATATTTAGAGAGCCAGGGAGCCGGTTTGTTTTTAATTCTAACAGTGCAAGTGGGAACATGGTGATCTAGGATTTGCAGAAATGTTTTGTTAAAGAAAAAAACGGCTTCGTCAAGAGGTAGATATTTTAGGGGAGACCAATTACAAGCTTTGAGCTCAGCTTGGAAGTTAACTGGGTTGAGATTTTTCTTGTTTCTGGCAGTTCTAAAAGTTATTTGATTGTGAATTTGGGTCTTTGCCTAGAAATGAAAGTAAGAGAATGGTCACTTATATCGTCGGGGAGTATACCTGCTTTATAGGCAAGGGGGTTACTATTTACTAGTATCCAATCTAAGGTGGTTTGTTTCTTGCTAGGTTTATGGGTTCTGGTAGGGAAGGTAATGGTTTGATGAAAGCCAAAGAGGTTTATATGAGTAGTAGGGCTGGCAGAGATACAGCCATTCCAGTCAATATTAAAGTCTCCAAGGAGTGTGGTTTCTTGAGGTAGGGACCTGGAAAGCCAGCTAAGGGTATTTTCAAGAGTACTGATGTTATTTCCTTGAGGGATATATGAGCAAATAATGTGTAAAGCTTTATTTGAATTAATTTGGAGCTTAGAGGTAAGAATTTCAGCATAATTAGGTGATGGTGGATGTATATCTAGTGATGTGACCTTCAATTCAGATTTGAACAGTATTGCTACCCCACCACCCTTTTTATTAAGATGGTCAAGTCTGAGAATGTTATAACCTGGTGGGATAATGTCATTGTCTTTAGTTGAGGGTTTAAGCCAAGTTTCAGTAAGGCATAAGATGTTAAAGGAATAGGTGTCTAATAGGGCATGTAGCTGGGTAATTTTATTGTTTACACTACATATGTTGAGGTGACCTGTTAGTAGAGAGTTTGGCCTTTTTGGGAGTGTGAAAGGAGTGGTAGTACTGGCTGATGAAGTTTTATGGGAGGTAACGTTAGGACCAGGGTTTGGGTGGATGAATTTATTTCTAATATAGACAGAAACATCACCTCCTTTGGTTCTCACATGTTCATTTTGCTGTCTGAAGGTGTGAAAGGCATCACAGCCTTGCAAGGTAAGGGTACTCTCAGGTGCAAGTTTCTGTGACTGAACAGACATCTACATCTTTTAGTGACAGAAATGCTTCCAGGGTCTGCAGTGTTTGGTTTAACCTCTTAGCGTTTAGCCACATGACCTTTATTTTTTTATGACTGGCAAATTTCACGTTTGTAAGTTTGTTTTCGAGACCTTGCCTAAAAAAGACACTACGGGGGAAGCAAGAGCCTTTGCCAGCAGCCAAAATCCCAGTGGTGTCAGGTGCAAACCATCTCTGGCCAAGCAGTGAGGTTTGATGACCATGGTTTCCCAAGCAGACAAAAACTAATTATTGAAATTATTATTGATATAAATAGCCAATTATTGAAATCAATCATTTTTTGTTTACACTGCAATGCCTTTCTCGGTGAGGGTAACATGCTGCACAAGGCTAGGGACATACCTGCCTGGGACACATACTCAGAGAGCTCAGTCATGTTTCTCTTCATATAGTCCAGTGAGATATGTCTCAGATTGTTCACTCCAACATGAACCATGAAAAAGTCATAATGGTCCTTGTTGCTGAGAGACCTGAGTGCATACATGATGTGATGAATCTTGGCACTGGACAGGCAGCTCACTGTGACTTTCTCCCTGTCCAACCTGGTGAGTTGGTATAGTTGCCTATACAAACCCAGATGATATAGAAAAGTCCGGAAAACACATCTGTAAAGATCACAGGATCAAAACAGCCCCTCAGCGATTGTAATGACATGAGCTAAGAACAAGAGTAATTAAAAGATGGAGTCCATCTAATATTCCCTACCTTTTTAATAACTTGTGAGACAAGGGTTATGTTCCTGATAACTGGGAGAAGAAGACTTCTGTAAGTCATATACTATAAACTACTGCTATATTAGTGTGGCCATAGCTGTAGGGAAAACATAATTACTATTGAAGTAAACGATTACAGAACATGTGGAATCCAACAGGGCACTTGGATGTAAGGAACTTAACTTACAACCTAGAAATGTAATACCAAACAAGTCTACTACATATATTTAACAGAAGGATATAGCACATATGAAAATCGACTTCTGACTTGGCTTGCTCAGACATTAGCAAGCATTTGACTTGATATCACACAAGTTAATGTATAAATTATTAGTACTTTGAGTACATCTTGTGTCTACAGAAATGTTAAAATATTAGATTACAGACACGTAGCAGAGTGCCATACAAAAAGAAAGCCAGAACATAGTTAGTGAAGCACCATATGTGTAAATAGTAATTATGGCTATTTTGAAGGTTTCAGATCATGACATTGTAGAAGGTCTATAGGAAAAAGTTTATCATTTTGCCAGTAACATAACATCCTGCAGTTTTCATAACACAGGAGAAGAAGATATTGAAAGTATAAAAGATGTTTATACATACAGATATGTATATTTTCATATGTTTTTCATGAGATTGGTTGATCATAGCTAAAACTGGCTTCTATATCATTGACCCATGCATATGTTCAACTGTTTGTGATAATGGAAAAGCCCCAGGGAAAGGGAATATGCCCCTTTCCTGGGAATTCTGTGATCTCAGAGTTAGTATATATAATTAACAGGGGGATTGGGGGGGCACATCCCTCCTGAAATGGAGTGCAGAATTGTTTTGCAATAAACATCTTGTACGCTTTAGCAAGTTCTGAGGAGTAGCCATGGAGCATGCGAAGATGAGTGTCAGCATTTGTGTTTCAACATTATTGGGGCAACATTAGGCATGAATGCCACTAATTCCATATGTGTATATATATATATATATATATAGGTCTACTTTATTTCTTTAAATGTCATTTCACTAAATTTCCTTTTACAGTGACCACATTGCTGAAAACTCAGATTACTGAAAACTCATTTCACCTTGTTTGTTTTGTATTGTATTTTACCAAAAACTTCAAAACAATACATTTTAAACAATATACATGCATAGTTACAACACCAGTGACTAACTCTTTCCTGAAGACAGTCCCCCGGATTTACTATTCTTCTGTGCAGGACTAGCTTAGTTTTGCACGGAAGCGGACATTTAGGAGCAGGATGGCAGCGCGCCATGCATATTAATGAAGGCGCGCTGCCTGAGCTCCTAATCTTACATGGAGCATGTAAGAGTGCAGGGGGCATGTCTGACAGCAGAGGTCTCAGAATATGTATGCCCCTGCAATGAAGAACAGCAGAAAGCCCTAAAAGAATGAGCAAGACCGCTCATAGGTCCGTATACCCCCAGCAACATCCCCCCATGTGTACAAGAGCAACAGTAAACACAAACAATATAAAGATACTTTTTTTTTTTTTTTTTATGAAACAGATTACATTCAACCATAGGTGCGTGGGTTTGCCCATCGCTTAGCTACAGTTAGTGCAGCTTAAATGGCAGAAAAGGATAAAAAGGAAGATATATGCAAATCAAGTAGTATAGCAATAGTGTAGCTGACAGAGCATTCTCCTTATGAGCAGTCATTCCCGGTTCCAATCCCACTGCAACACATTCTATGTTCCATGTCAAATCATGTTATGACCAATATTCTTAGTTGCATAACCTACTAAATAACATATATTTATGAACTGGAGTACTGCATTAAATGCAGATGTGAGGTGCCAATGTCATAATGTTGCAAAGTCCACAAATAATCACATGTGCCCCATACAGTATATGTACACAGGAATCAGGGATACAAATGGTAGGTAAAATGTGTAATGAATGATAACTCCATACAGCTTCCACATCCCCCACCTTCCCAAGAACCATTAGATATTACTGTCTAAATCAGTGCAGTGGTAAGCGGGAGTAAGCAAGTGTAAGCACTATTAAGCAGTAGTAAGCAGGATGAAGCATATGTAAGCACTAGTAAGTGGGTATAAGCCCGTTTGCATGGGGTTAACAATGCGCACACAGAGTAAGCAATATGGAAGCTAACTCTCTGTAAGCATCTTTAACCGAAGGTTAGCAGTGCTTACCCTCATGCAAACCTGCGCAAACCCGCTTACAAGTGCTTAAAAGCACCTTAATCACTCTGTATCCAACAGCTGCTATTCTGCCCAGCAACAAAATAAGCAGCCTTGCAGGTCTTCAGGACCCTATACACTATAGTCACAGTAGTTAACCACCAAGCCATCATAGCAGTACATAAGAATAAGGTATCAACAAACAAATCCTCACTATAGTAAAATCAAACTGAACACGTGAAAGGACTCAGTATACAGTCGTATATTCTATAACCTACTAAATAACATAAATATGTGAACTGGAGTACAGAAGTAAGCCTAGATGTGAGGTATAATTGTAATAGAGTGTTGAAGTCCCCTATTAAACACAAGGACGCCATACAGTTTATGTACACATGAATCATGGATACCAGACATATATATATATATATATATATATATATATATATATATATATATATATATATATATATATATATAAAACATGTAATGAATAATAAATCAATGTCAAAAAGCAAATATAATGCAAAGTCAATATTGAGCAATGCTAAGCATTGCACAGGCCAGCTAAGTAGGTGTAAGCAATGTGTAGGCCAGCTAACTCAATTTGCCCAGTGGTGTACCCCTTGAAACAATGCCAACCTTAGGTAAGCAGGTTTGCCCATAGCTTAGCCTTTTCAAAACCATCCAATCATGGCAAAGTGTGGGAATTCGGCCCTACTTAAACCCAACAGATGGGAATACATCTCATAACTGGTTGTAGCTTCCCCTTGCAGGCACCATGTCAGGAAGAGGAGAGGGAGTACACTTTCAGATGCAGCGCTGGTGCATCCAGGAGTCCAGAGTCATGGCAGGACTTCTTGTCAAAGACCATGAGCAGAGACTGCCACAGGGCCAGTACCAGGGTTCCCAATATAAAGTGGAAGCCTGGGACAGTTTCACATGTGACCTCACCAGTGCCACTGGCATACCCTGAACTGTAAGCAGGTCAGGCATCATTATGCTGACCTGAAATGGCGAAAGGGGGACCTCTTGGATCAGTGGATCCAAGAGGCTAGGACTGCAGTGGTGGTCCCAGCTGTGTGTTATGTATCACTCCACTACCTGTTTTATAATTGCCAGCTCATGTATATTATGGATAGATGTGGCTAAATATTCCTCTTATGTCCTTCACAGTGGCAAGTGAGCGGGCCGCAAACCAGGAGACCCATGGATATCGCCTGGAGAGGTTGCGATGAGAGGCAGGTTAGTAATACTCTTGCATGTACTGTCATAGGAAATAAATCTAAAAGTATTAGTAAGTTAATTGCCATTATAAAATCTGTATTGTTTAAGGCAAGTACTGCATACACCAGAGAATATGGCAGGAAGAGTCTCATATAGTTTGTATGTAAATGAAAGCATAATAGCCTGACAATAAAGGTCTAACTGCTGGACTGCATGTGTTTACACTGGTATCCTATGGTAATGTAGATTTGCAATCACTTAATAGTACTGTTGCATTAAGCACTGTTACCCACACTGTGCAACATAAATAAAATGTGTAGGAATGTCTGTATATGACTGATGTAATCCCAAGAGGTCATGTAGTACAACTGAGAGACACATAGAAAACAGTGAAAAGACAGACAACAAAATCCAAATAGTGCACACAACTGCAAAGTAAACTGTTTTTAGTAAACACAGCCATGGTTCGAATCCCTGGAGTGGTAGTAGGTTGCATAAAGAATCATACCTCACAACTGTACAGGTCTATATTAGCAGACCGACTGATTAGGTGATCGAACACCTAAACATCGATCTTCTAATATCGAATCACACAATGTCGAACATCCCAAGGAAACACGACCCTCAGCCACAACACAAAAAAAATTAATTTACATCTAACTTAAGTGGGGTCTTCACCCCCCACACCCCCTGACATGGGGGGCTGTGTCCCCTACACCCCCCTTAACTAAATATATCAACTCTGAGATCACTCAACAGTAGGGAAATAGCAAACTCTGGTGAACGGCCAAGGGAAATCTTTCCCTGCATTAAATCGGCCGTTCACCGTTTTTTGCTTTCGATATTAGAAAATCGATGTTTAGGTGTTCAATCACCTAAACATTCAGTCTTCTATATATACCCCAACTATACAGATATGTCCAGAATGTCCAGTAAATTGGCCCATATCTGCTGCCTGTCACTCTGTCCCCCTGGGAAATCAGTGGGATGATCCCAGACATATAGGCAGCAAACAAGAAATACAACTGATTGTCACACATCTATAAGAACAACCCTGTCACTCTAGCAACTCCCCGAACTGTTATGAGAGTAATAAGCCAAGTATGTCCTATCTACACCCCCATGTTGTCAAGCTGTGACCAGAGTGTGGAAAGTAACAGAGTGAGATGTATGTGCATAATAGTATTGTGGAATCTGGTACTTCGTGTGGCAACATTCAGGTAGTGCTAACATACAATGCTCCCACAGGTCTGTCAGATACAAACATTGTGCCCAGAAATAAAAGAATGATACCCTGTAATGGTACTGTTTACTTTGGTATTGTATGGCATTGTGAGTGATGCAGTTGTTCTGAATAATAAGGTATTACTCATCACTGTCACCCACACTGTGCTACATAATATAACTGTCTAGGAAATTCTGTATAGGAGTGTTGTAAAACAAGGTCAGAATGTAAAACCACAGGAGACTTATAAGACAGAAATCAGATAGGAGATATACAGCAATATCTATATAGCACACACAACTGTGATGGACAGCATTTTAGTTTTAGCAGACACAGTCATGGTCTGAATGCTGGGAGTGGAAGTAGGCTGTATACAGAATCATACCCCACAACTGTACAGATAAGGCCAGAATGTCCAGTATATCGGCCCATATCTGCTGCCTGTCACCCTGTCCCCCTGGGAAATCAGTGGGATGATCCCAGATGTTTAGACAGCAAACAGGAAATACAACTGTTTGTGACACATCTATAAGAACAAACCTGTCACACTAGCAACTCCCCAAAATGTTATGAGAGTAATAAGCCACGTATGTCCCATCTACACCCCTATGTTGTCAAGCTGTGACCAGAGTGTAAGAGAGTGAGATGTATGTGCATAATACTAATGTGAAATCTGGTACTTTGCGTGGCAACATTCAGGTAGTGCTAGCAAACATTGCTCCCACAGGTATGTTAAACACTGATCAAATGCATAATTTAAACAAAGGTCCATGTGGATTATCTGCCTTAATACAGAATAGACATTTTAGTTTAAAACTCAGGACTATATACATTGTGTTACAGTACACTTTTACAGAATGTTTTATCAAATATTTACCAGAGTATTTAGATAAATAGGCTCAGATGACGTAGAAATACAGAATATTGCAACGAGATATCACAGGTGCAAGAATGAGAGGGACTCATGTATACTGCTGTACAGCACTGCACAATATAACATGTCACTAGAAATGAGGTTTGGCAACAGACCAATTTGTCTAGGGACATCTTCAGATGGGAGTTTAGAATGAGTAATAATGGGTTTCAAGAGGGTAATGGAAGAAGCTAGTTTGGAGGGGAGGAAAGGGTTAAAAAGGAAAGTAGGATGAATAGGTGGACGTGAGGTTACTGTAGGGAAGAGCTGAAAAAGTTTTGTGAGAGTGTAACTGGGTAAGATATCACATTTTGGCATGAACTTGCTATGGCAAGTATTATGTTCTTAATGACCAGTAGATAAGGTGGAGCAGGTAGGCCCTGCAGTTGATGAAAGGGGTAATGTTGGTAAATAGTCAAGCTCAGGTGAGGAGGATGGGGATAGCATGGCTGATGGGTTACTATTGATTAGATTGTTGGTCAGAGTAGTTGGATGTATACTATCTAATTGCTGGTATACTGTTGGTTGGTAGTTGGCTACACGTGTGTTTTAAGTCATTGCTGGTTGGGTGCTTGAAGGCAAGTTTTTTTTTCCTTCCATAAATCTGTGACCTGCCAGTACAGTAGTGAAATCCTCAAAGACTGCAGTTACAAAAAAGGGTAGACCTTGATTTCTACATTTCATAGCAATGAACTCGTGTAAATGCTAATCCGAGGGTGAGATAATAGTTAAAATGGCCCCTCCATTACCTCACTGTTGCTCACGTGTCTTGGTCCAGATTTCTTGCAGCTAGCAGAGCACTGGCCGCTAAGAGTTGGAGAGGGGCAGGCTGTGTCCTTGATCTCTGCTGGAGGTGATGTCCTAGTTACTGATTAAATGGAGAGATTCCACGCTGGGTGTAGACAGCCGAGCAGCATGCTTGGTTAAAGATTTCCACAGTGACTGCAAGTGGCTCGCAGGCATGCAGGGAGCATTGTTAGCTGTTAAGGTGTGAGGGCAGGACACACAAATGGTCTCTGAAGATGCAGGTTTTGCCTCATATATACATCGCACACTCAAGTGATGGACTATGTACTTTGTGGCCTCAGAAAATAAGCATTTTTCCCGGGCAATGCATTGCCTCTGAGTACCGGTTACTCCCTGATGCAGACTCGGAGTGGAGTTAACTGTGCAGAACGTACTTTAAATAATAATGAGTCACACAGGGTAGCGTTTGAGTCACACTTTGGCATTTTGGTTAGTAATTTCCTCTATTCAATCCCTTTTGGAGGGGCTGGCTGGTTAGAGATTTTTGTTCCTGCTGTCTGTTGGGTTGAGGAGTTGCCTTTCTGTTCCCGTGGGAATGACATAGTAGATTGTGAAGGCCAATATGGCTGAGACTATGGTGTCTGGGTACGTTCAGCCAGTTTTCTGTGTTTTGGGTGCTTGTCTGGTTTTTGACTGTCATTAGGGGAAGAAGCAGGAAAACAGGGCTGCAGTGCTGTACATTTTCTTTGAGGGGGGTTCATATCCCTCTACAGCTCTGTTATTATAGGGTTTAGATATGGATCGTAATGATTGCCACAGAGTGGAAGAAGTTGTGAAATCATCAGTTTCATGGGCTGTAGGTTCCTGCAATGAACAGTCCTTTATTATGCATGCGTGGCATGGGACAACTGTTATCGGGAAGGGTGCGCATTCCTTTCAATGGTCAATCTGCTCTTCGTAACCTTGGTGAGTAAGGTAACTTGATAGGATGAAATGAGGAGAGGCGATGCCTGTGAATTCTTGCATTCCGTTAGGGGCTTTGTATTAGAACATTACCCACCACGATTTTCGCACAGGAATGGGCATGGCCTACATGATTGACAGGGCAAGCCCATGTGACGTTACATGGAAAACATGGCTGAGTGACAAGCCATGCAGATTATCCATTGACATGATGAATATTCATTGTTCCACAAGATGAGCATGAAGTAATTTACAGTGGCACACTTTGCAAATGTAATTCCTAATCTACAGTTGGTATGAAACCGTGGAGGAAAAGAATCTGTGGAGGATGAAAAACACTATTTTTAAGTAACTGCAACAGTGAATTATTACAAGAAATGCCAAAACCCAACCATAACCCCTGCACCCCCCCCCATCTTTCTTTACTATAATTTCACACAGTAATAGCTTTAGCTGGGGGGGCTTGCCCCCCCTGCACCCCCCACCTTCCTGTAAACATATTTCTGGAGATAAAGCAACAAGCAATAATCTGAGGCAGTGGGACAATAAATACATTAAATAAATACAATAAGAAAGACCTCCCAGAAAGCTCGCACCCCGCACCTTTACAGAACTGTAATTTTAAGTTTGTGCAATATTTATTTATTTTTTATTTTATTTATCATTTGTTGACCCTGTTTTCAGCGGAGGCCCGGGAGAAATGCTCCAGATGCATGTCTTTGGAATGTGGGACCCAGCCAAGAATCGAACCGGAGAACCTCTTGCTGTGAGGTGACAACGTTAACCACTGTGCCGCCTAACAGTGTAATAGCTTGTATACATGCAGCATATTATGTGTTTGCACCCCTCACCCTTTAAAGAATTGTAATTTTTAAGTGTAATAGTGTACTGCTTTTTATAAATGCAGCATTTTCTGTGTTTGTTTGAATAGGTAATGGAATATATCAAAGCTTTTGATCACTGGAAATTGGACTGCTGTCATGTCACAATCCTGGTACCAGGAAATAAGGGTGAAAAGGGGCTTTATTGAAATAATTGCAATGCATCATTTTGCAGATGAAGGTCTTATGATGTTTATTCAAAGCACTTTAAACGTTATGTTCAGAGTAGTGGGCGGGGTTCTGGGTGGTCCTTGCTACTGTGCATCTGGTGGGGTAATGTTCTAACACAAAACCCTGTTAGGCACTACGCACTTGCAGTTGGCACAGACGGTTAAGGTAGTCATCGGTAGTAGTGGGGACTCAACAGTACAGTTTTTTTTTCTTCGCAGCATGAATTTTGCCTCATGTCTTCTTCATAAATGGGTTGTGGGATGTTTTGAACGTGGGCGCTTAACGAGATTCGTTTGTACTGAGGGAAAAATCATTGAACTTTTGCCAATCCACACTTCTTAGAAGTAGTATAACCCTGCAGATTGTGTCACTTCATACCCAACCCCCTTTCTTAAAAGTTTGCAGCCCTAGGGGATGTGTCACTTTCTATTGCACAATTAGGTTTGGTTATCAGCATCACAGAAAATTTTTCAGTTTAATGGCTACTCGCTTTGGTAAAATCTTACCGTATTATGGGTTACTACACTGATGGGATATTAAAAAAGATGACGGTTCTGAATATCATGTGTAATGAACAAACTGTTTGTGGTCAGCAAGGGTACAGGGTTTGATTCCTTCTACCCTCATTTGCCTTCTGTGTGACCTTAAGCAAGTCACTTAGCCAAATATTGCTCTCAGCTCTCACATGAAAAGGACTGTATTTCCAGTGTACATATCTGGCAAATAAAGGAATAATAAAAAAAATAACAATAATTTTTATCATACATGACTGCATTGTTCTTGCTTATTACTCCCTTGGTTTCTTGAATGCCATTTTGAAGTCTACCATATATGTTTTCAAAGCCATGCTGTTGCGTGCAAAATAAGTATTCACATGGGAGCTAATGAGATAGATCTACCGTATACCCATAACAGAAAGTGATTTATTTTATCTGCTTGATACTCCTTGGTCATTTGATGGATGACCTAGGTTTGTTTCATGCTATCAAAGTATAACGTAATTGTTTTTGTGTAATTACCAGTGCTTTTCATCTTCTCTAAACAAGTTTGTAAGAGGAATATTAGCATGCTAACAAAGTGAATGGTGCACTAAGATGCGGTCTTTCATTAAGGAAGCACTTTCATACACATAGTACTGAGGTTAAATTTTGCTGTGAGGTTTCCCACTGCATAAAACCATTGGTGGGGTGGAATAGCCATGGCTGCACCTTGCCATTTGTAATGCAAGTGACTGTAATTTCCTTTCTTTTTCATGGGCTGGGGCATCACATGAGTGCATGGAATGCTCGTTTCATTTCACGGCCATTATAGAGAGAAGGGTGAAGTTTGACAGAAGGAGGTCTTGCCTGGAAATTTGGTTCATTCTTCTTTAGGGTTACAACCTGTCCCTCTTTGCGAGGGATAGTCCCACTTTGGGCAGTTGTGTCCTGCAAAAAACAATAAATAAATAAATATGGCAAATGTCTTGAGATTTTAAGACAAAATATATTTTTTAAGTTTTCTTTAATAGGTGCATAAAACAGTTATTTTGTATCTGGAACACATACATATTACATGAAATAGTATAAGCAACTCAAATGATACAAACATAAGCTTTTATTTTGGCAAAAAAGTGAACTGTTGTTTTTTGCACTGGCCGTGGGTATGTTTTGTTCTGCAAAATCTCACATTTCTACAAAAAAAGTCTCACTTTGGGCATTTGAAAAGTTGGCAATGCTATAATCTTCTTGAAATCGGGGTTTTTGAGCAAATTACTAATATATCATTAAGGCCACTTATAAGATAATGACTGACATTTGAGTGTCAACCATTGTACATTTCAGGAAATTCATGCTAAGGCAAACTTGTTATTTTATCGACTTTTGAAGTCTGTAAGAGCAACATTTACACTGTCTTACTTGGTCCTTTGCCCCAGGTTGATTTCTTGTTAGGTCCAGATTTCATACTGTAGTGGTTTAAATTAGTCAACTACTGATAGAGTAACTGCCCTATCCACCGATTAGTGCTGATAATAAAAAAATAAATAAAAAAGACTGTTACCTTCTTCAGCTCAGCACTTGTTTAAAATAACATGGATGAAGTTTTGGAGGTAGATATATTAGCAGACTAATAACAAGGCATTTAGAGCAGTGGACTGTGGGTCTTATTTTAATAATTAACAGTAGTCTGCCAAAGGCTCTCTCATTTGAAAAGTTTAGTTGACTTGAATAGGGAAATGATTAAAGGATAATATGTAAGTAATAGTTTGTGTATTCTCTGCATCTGAGGAGTTGTCTTTGGAACTGGTATGAGCTAGTCAGAGGGAATTTTAACATTACCAGGCGTAACAGATACAAACCATGAGTAGTTTGCCTGTATTATGGGAACCATTTTCAATAGCCTCATACCTCTCATATATATATATATATATATATATATATATATATATATATATATATATATATATTCGTTGAAGGTTGTGCGTCAGAGCTGGCAACTCGGCACGTAAAATTCTACTGCCAATCATTAGCGGACCGGAGTTCCGCTGTGGTGACCCCTAACCGGGAAAAGCCGAAAGACACAACAACATATATATATATATATATATATATATATATATATATATATATATAGATAGATAGATAATTTTTTTTTATTTTATTTTTTTTTCACAGGAGGGAAAGGTATGCATAGATTATCGGGATATTTGCGTCATAGTTTGGTCATTTGCCAATGGTGGTTATTGGCTAATTTCTATGAGGACAGACATTTGATCTGTGAATTTCCACCCTTCAGGAAATTCATGCTAGTGCAACAGGGTAGGCTCAGAGTTGGATTTGGCCAGACCAGCTATATATGTCATAAGACCAGTATAGCTTTGTATGACAAATATTTACTAAATAATAGGCTGAGCCATACCCCTCAATGGCACAGTTTTGCAGTATGTCTAATTTTTGGCCCTCTGTTGATGACTGACACTTGAGATTCAGGCTTATTACCTTCAGAGAATTAATGGTAATACAGGATCTGTTATTTTATCAGTTTTCTAAGTTTGTAGGTACAATATTTTAAGTGACTTTAGTTTTGGGATCTGGTCCTTCCATTATTTATGGCTTTGTCCAGATTTCTTGTTCTCAGAGGTTGAGTAATGTGGGTTGAGGGTGTTCACGTTGAAGGTCCTTGGGTAGTGAGTGGAATGTGCTAAGTGTTACATCCAAGATGACCTGTGTCTGCAGATTGGATGGCTAACTTACGGCCAGTGGTAGGGGATGGGCATAGGTATATTGTGTTGCTGCATAGACACAAGGTGAAGGGTTGATTACCAGCTTTAATTGGAGTGGGGTCACAGGGCTGGTACAGATGAGGGGACTGAATTGTTGAACTTTGGGCCTGATGTGGTGCTCATTCAAGAGGTGTTTTACCTGTTTTAAGCACCTTGACTGTATTGATGGGTACATGTTGCAGTTCGAGCCTTTGTAGAGTAAAGCAGTGCTTGAGATGCTGCCAAAGTTATCACTTCTACTACAGGAATAGGTACTTTTGTTTAATATGTTACTTTGGGTAAGTGAGTGTGCAGGGATGTCTGTGTAGTACTTGTTACAGAAAGGCTCCTAAGATGGTTTTGTGGTAGGGGCGGAGCATCAAGTTAAGTTGACCCATACTGTGCATTTTGGGAATTTTGGATGGAAGTCACAAGGTCATTCAGATATTCCTCTCTCTGCAGTTACTGCTGTCTGGGTCATAAAGCTGTTTGCTCTATTACCTTCCATCACTGGTGGTGAATGGTTTTTCTGGGGAATAAAGTGGTTCTGGGTTCTTGAGAATAGGGGATGCGGGACAGGGTAGAAGCTGTGCAGTTGAGCAAGGTGGACCCCTGGCAGCATCTACAGTTACAAGTTTGGGTTGTGAGTGCACAGAGCTTACAGATGTCTTTTCTTTTGCAGATCAGCTGTGATTTGAACTTTTCTGGCCGCTGGAGTGGTGCAGAATGAGGTTACAGATGGGGAGTGCAGAGGTGGGTGGCCCAAAGGAAGTGCTTCTGAAAAGTGATGGATGCAGTTGCAATGGACTTTTCTGGCCACTGATGTAGTGTGTAATGAAGCTTCAGGTAATTCTACTTTGGTAAGTAGTTAGTTATGCATGTCAGAATTAGGTGGAACTCTTGGGATGCATTTACAGTTACCCATCCAGTTTACAGTGTTGGTAAAGGCCCCATGATGTCCTCTGGTGATAGAAAGCTGGATTTGGTTCCTAAGGTGTGGTATTTTCGGGGTGACAAATCTGTCCCTCAAGTAGGTATTGGAGAAGTTACATACCAGGTTAGGGTTTAAAGGGAGTTCCTCATGGACCATTTCATTTATGCTTGAGTGAATTTTGTAGGTAGGGTTCAGGAAGTATTGTAGGCATGAGGGTGTGTTTGGGATATTTTGAGAACAGGGTGTTTTGTTTATGTGGGAGACAGAGGGTTTAAGTAAGGCATCCTTTTGGATTTTTTTCAGCCAGGTTTTACTTTTTTACTAGCTGCATATGTAGCATGGGGGGTTAAAGATAGTTCTCAATGTTGGGGCTTGGGTTCTAGTGAGGATTGTCATTAGGATGTAGGGAATTTTTTTTGGGGGGGGTGTTTAAGGTGATGCACATTTTAGGTGTATCAAAGCAGTCAGCACCTTAATCAGGAGCATAGTACCATACTATTGTTACTCTTCAGGTATGTTATCTTGCAGGAGTCTTCGTTGCAGAGCATCATAGGTGAGTTTTCAGGAAGTAGTTCATGGGGACTCGGGGAAAGGAGTATACTTCTCCCATACATTTTTTTCCAGGATGTCCAAATTTTGATTTTATATTTTGGGCCATTTTTCATAAAAGTTTGGTTTTCTGGCAATTTGTGTCAAATCTTTAAGATTTGGAGTTGCAGAATTTCTTCAGTAAATTCATGTTACTGCAAGCCTGTTTATCTTTCTAAGCTTGTGACTGCAATATTTGAAATCATTCCTATTGGCAAGGTTGCAGGTTGCATTGCAGCCCTTTACAGTCATTGTGGAACATTTGCAAGGTGGCAAGGTGGGAATAATTCTGGAGTTATGGTTGGATGGTTAACAGAGGATTGGTGATTTAAGGAGGTGATTTCCAGCTAAGGGTGTTGTGTGGTCTACTGTGGTCATTTTGGCTTTGGGGAAGGGCCTATCAGTTAAGTCAGTGAGTTAGACAACTGGTTACCTTGACGAATGTTGTTAGGCCATGGGGAGGTTGATGACAGAGATACATCAAATTACTTTGGTTCAACCTTTTGGGTAAGGTTAGCTTTGTTTTGGAGGGTGTGTTGGAAATTTTTGGAAGGAAAGAGGGGGAACAGCCTGGTCAGGCTGTTGGGTGGAGAAGACGGCCAGGCTTGTCCCTCATCTGTTCCCACTCTGGTGTTGGAGGTTCATTTCAATGAGTTGGGAAATTCAAGTGAGCAGTTGGATGCTGCTTGATAAGTAAAGTAAGCAAGTGGAGGTAAGAATACTGCTTACTTGGTCAAGGTGAACGGGGTCATACTGCCCTACGTTAACTGTTGTAGGGATGTATATGCCATGATTAATGAATGAAATATTAGTTGGTCAATGAAGTTATGTTTACGGAAATTTAATAAAGGTTGTCAAATGTCATTTGGTGTGGTGTGTTTATTGAAGGGGACCTGGACAAATGAGGTTTGGCAACAGACCAGTTTGTCCAGGGACATCTTCAGATGGGAGTTTATAATGAATAAAGTCTTACTACTTCTGCTGATATAACTGATGTGAGCATCTCTCATCAATGGTTGCATATAAACAAATTAATTAACTGCAATTACTATTAGCAACAATGATTCCTATTTTATAAAGCAGTGAGCAGTTTTTATATGGCAGCCATCAGTTTATTGGACCCACTTAGACTTTCTGTCAGTCAGGGAATTACATGTAATATTTTAAACAATAGAACTCATCATTACAATGTGACAAATACATCTAAAGGATCTCTTTTAGACTAACAACTTTTCTGCAACTCCAGACCTTATATAAATAGAAGAGTGAGATGCACATGCATAACACACACACACGGTTAATACTGAAATGTTTGAAAGTTAGTTAACCGTTCTTTAGAAGATCGAGGGTATAGGTGCAAAATTTGAAAATTCCGAGTTGAAATTACATCGCCTCTGGAACATTGAGATGCAGCTTACATTTGTGGTTTTGAGCATCGATGTTTACAGTTGGATTGTACTACAGTGAGGATCGGAAAATTACCATTTTCCTCACTGTAGTACGATTTCGGAGTTTGAATATATATTTACAGGGGGTGTGAGGGGCACAGCCGGGTGAAGGATGATTGTCCCTGAAAAAAGGGTGTGTAGAACATCTGTGGATGTCAAGGTAGGATACGTAATGTCGACAATGTCGACGTCGACATTATGAACATTGCCATGTTCATTGGTTTAAGGAAATGCTGGTCTAATTTTCTTTCATTCAGTTCAAGTAAGTCATTTCTCGGTGAAGAGATTTCCATAATTTTGATAGTAAACCCACACGCACACACACACACACACACACACACACACACACACACACACACACACACACACACACACACACACACACACACACACACACACACACACACACACACACACACACACACACACACACACACACACACACACACACACATACATGCAAAAACATATTATATATATATATATATATATATATATATATATATATATATATATATATATGTCGAGATGAAAACAGTCCACAAAAAAAAAATCTAAAGCAGATAATATCAACAGAATTGATATTAGACTAGTGAGACGTATGCATCCTTTCCCCATTATAGTACAAACTCTGAGTTGATTTATTAATTAGCAGGGGGTGTAGGGGAGTACAGTTCCCAAATGGGTGGTTCGGGGGGGGTTGCCCTCACCCACTACCCCACCACATTGACAAACATTGTTTTTTAATGTGTTTAGTGTCTGTCAATTTTTTTGGTTTATACTTTTTGTAGACCATTTTCATGTTTATTTTAAGTGCTTTAGAATAATGCCATACCTCTCAATTGGCCAGATTTATGCAGAATGTCCAAATCTTTGCCTAATATTTTTGTTCTTTTTCTCAAAAAAAAATGTGGTTTTCTGGAAAATCAGTGATGATTGATGTCATTAAATGATGACAGACACTTGAGTTTCAGACTTCATATCCTTCAGAAAATGTATGCTAACACAAAACCTGTTATATTAACAACTTTATACATTTATAAGATCAATATCTAAAATCTGTCCCTATTTTTTGGGCCTTTGTCCACCTATTATGTTTGCCTTTGTCCAGATTTCATATTTCAAGAGGTTGAGAGGTATGCCAATGTCACTAGATTTATATATTTATCTATATCTCTATATTTATTTATCTATCTATCTATCTATATATATATATATATATATATATATATATATATATACATGTTAGAAAAATGTGTATTTGAATATATGTGAAATGCTAGTTTAAAAACAAAGTAGTATGTAATGCATTTTATTCTATTAATCATATAACAGAAAGGATAAATTCATGTGTAAATGCAAGTAGTTTTGAAACTGCAGTGTGGCTTGTAGCAAATTGACCTCCGACCCTGGCAGTTGCTAGCTTAGCAAGTTTTAATGTTTATGCTTTTCACAAGTGATTATCTGCTGGGTCAGGAAATTAAATATGTGAAATAATGAAATATTCTGCTCTTTCCTGCTGGGATGATTTGGCCTTGTATATGTGTTACTAAGATAGCATGCAGCTGGTGGGAAAGTGTTACAGTGAACAAAGATGTGTATTAGAAGATTGAATCTGCTATTGTATTCGAACTGATGTGAAACCTTGAAGAAGTAACTTTACAGAAAGACATTATGCCTGACCAGGTGGATAGCAAGGCCGTATTGTTACCAGAGGAAAACTTTTTTAAAATATACAGCATCAGCAGTTTTATGAATAGAGGACTGTAAGCTAAAGTGATGTAGATACCCTGTGACATACCACGTCAGTAAGGTGGGCACAACTTGAATGTAAAGACTATAAAATCTGTACACTTCCTGTTTCATGTTAGACAAAATTCTGTACTTGTACGTTTTTTGCCTCCTGGTGTACACTAGTAAACTTTTGAACCTGAACCTCCTGTGTATTGAATTCTTGATTTTATTTAACAGTTTGGTCCTTCTTAGCCTGATATCCCTCGGACAGCTGCAGATCAGAGTCTACCGGTGGTCGAATACTGCGCAGGAGAAGTTACCGAAACGGTTCTTCTTGGGTGAAAAGACCTCCGACTGAATTGTCGTTTAAAGAGGCTGGCCACTTTCTGATCTGTGGCCGAAGAGCGAATCCTGGACAACTCAATACCGGAGGCACAGGTAGGAAGATTTTGTCTTTTTTCTGTTTTAGATCAGGGACTAGGTTACAGTAAATACTGTTGTCAAGATTTGTTATGCAGATTAGGGACAAAAGGAAGTACTGTATATTTGGTCATAGATCAGGGTAACAGAATAAGGTAGACAGTTATTCTAAATAAACTGTGAAAAGGAACTGAACTTTTGATATCACGTGATAAGGAGGGTTACGTAACATTTTCTTTTACCATGGGAAATCAGTGCACTAAAACATCGCGAGATCCGCCCCTAACCGAAGACACAAAATACATGCAATCACAACATTCTAATAACGTTAGGTATTATACGAAATGGGTTAACAAATATGAATTTGATGGTAAACTAGATAAAACTTCACTAGTTAAACTCCTTAAGCAACTTAAATCCGATGCGGGAGGTCAGGCAAAAAAGCAACGCCAATTAGGTATTCCTCAGGCACACAGGTGGATTGAGGAAGCAAATCGTAGAGAACAGAAGATTAAAAATTCGAAAACATTATTTTTAGACAAAGAAGATAATAACTTAGTAATAGCAACAGCTCCTCCTCCTCCCTTGCCCCCTCCTTTACCCTTTTCAGGATATGAAGCGAGTGGACAGGCTGGTCCGCCTCCGCGTTATCCTGAAGTCTCAGCAAGACCACAACCGTTTGTTAGAGATCCTATTGAAACTAGGTCCCGGACATGTAAAATACATAGGGACGCAGAATCATATCAAATAGAAAGAAACCTACAGGATGAGAGTGAGGAAGAAATATGCCCACTTATAGAGGTCCCAAATCCTCAGGCAGGACAGGAAGGGCAGGACCCAACACTCTTGGTATATAGACCATGGACACCGGAGGATATCCGGAAAGCTACTGAGGGAATCCCCCATCCGAAAGTTAATTTTATGAAATTTTTAGAAGATTTACAAGGCATGACGTTGAGTTACCACTTGAATGGGGAAGAAGCAGAAAAAGTAGTAAGACAAATTATAGGTCCAGATTGGCACATGCTTTGTGGCACCTGGAATCCTCGTAATGCAGAGCTCAAACCACTCCCACATAGTGACGCAGAATTAGACAACAGAGTGAAAGGTCTTACAGACTGAATCTCTGAGAAATGGAAACCTAGAGCAGACTGGACTTGCATTAATCAATGCATACATCAGGAAAATGAGACAATGGATGGGTACTATGCTAGATTATTGGAATATTTTATTAATCATAGTGGTATGACGGTTCCTGAAAACCAAATGAATGATTCCCCGTATGAACAACAATTAAAAAATGCATTTCTAAAAGGTTGCATTGCACCTATTAGAAGCTTCATTATGAAACATATGATAGACCATCGAACAGGTAGGCTACAAGCCTTACTTGAATACGCTAGACATGCTGAAAGACATTTTAATAGTAAAAAGAAAAAGAAGGTGCAAGTCTTCACTGCTGAAGACGGAGCTGAAGTATTTGTGTTACAGTCAGGTAAAAAGGGCAAGAAGAATGCCCAGGGAAATAAACAGTCTGACAAACGATCAGAAGATTTTGAAGAGAGGAAAAAGAGAGGTGAATGCTTCAAGTGCGGGAAAAAAGGACATCTAGCAAGGGATTGTAAGCAGAACAAAAAGGTAATTACAGAAGATAAGGGAGATGAGGACTGACTATATGATAGTGAAGGTACATCATGCGAAAGTCAGAAATCATCAGGAGATGTTAATAAACAGAAAACAAATATAAATGTGATAGAAGGAATAGAGGAAGTGCGAGTAGATATGGAGGATGAAGAAAGTGAAATTTTGGATTTAGCATTATTGAGCCTAGAGCTCTACTTAGCAGATACGAAACTGGAAGTTACACTTCTGGTGGAGGGAAGGGAAGTCAAATTCCTGTGTGACTCAGGAGCAGCACATAACCTGATACACCCCTCCAAGTTACCAGAACATTCCGAATCACCTGATTATATACTGGTAAAAACCGCAAATGGGCAACTATACAGGGAACCACTTTCCCATGATATAGCAATAACTGACCCTGTTTCAGGTATGATCCAAAGAAGTAAAATTGTTGTTTCTGCAAAGTGTCCAGTGAACTTATTGGGCAGGGACCTTATGCAGATATTTGGCATAGCAGTAGTTCCAACTGTACAAGGTATGGAGGTGCAGAGACAAATGGATACCTTTGTAGTGTGATCGGAGGGTGAAACTTTTTACTGGTACAGCCAGGACCTAGTCATGACTGGTCCAGGGGCAGTAACCGAGGAACTGATGAATGTAGCCATCAGTAAAGCCCCCTCCCTCGACACGGATCGACAGCATTTGTTACACTGTACTCTATACTACTGTACTACACCAGGACCTGATAGAGAGTATGAGCAGGAATTGTTTAGAAATCGTGCAACTAGATTGGTTTTACGTACTTTGTACTGGGATACTGAGGGGAACAGTGTAGTTAGCTGTTCATTACCTCAAGAATTCCTTGCATTATATAGATCAAATCAATTACCACATGTCAGCTTGACAAAGAATAAAAATGTAAAATGGGCAGACTTAGGAGAAAAGGTGACAAGATGGGAGAAACAGACTGACTTAGAACTGTCAGAACAAGGGATACAGAAACAAAAACTGAATTGGTTGACACAGACACATCCAGCTGTTCACTTGCAATCTAGCGAGGACAGCTGATTAGCATTTTTATTAGAAGAAGAAGAAAAAGCCTTATGTGAAATTCCAACGATTCTTTGGTCAACAGGAAAGTCAGATGTAGGACTTATTCGAACAGCAGGACCAGTTATAATTACACCAAAATCAGCATTTAGACCACAGAAAAGACAATACCCTTTGAGAAAAGATGCAGAAATAGGAATCAAGCCTATAATAGCAGCATTACTCAAAGAAGGAGTACTGGTAGAATCTCCTGATTCACCATGTAATACACCCCTATTTCCTGTTAAAAAGGCAAACGGGGAATGGCGGATGGTTCAAGATTTACAAGCTGTGAATAATGCAGTAATACCCAGAGCACCCACGGTGCCAGACCCACATACTTTGTTAAACGATTTAAAACCACAACAAAAATATTTCTCTGTGGTAGATATCAGTAATGCTTTCTTTCCGATACTTATACATCCTGCTAGACAATATTGGTTTGCATTTACATTTCAGGGTAAAAGGTATACCTATACTCGACTACCACAGGGATATTGTGAGAGCCCAACAATATTTGCACAAGAAATGGCTAGCAACCTGGCAGGGTTTACCCCACCAGGAGGTAGTCAGATTCTACTTTACGTAGATGACATCCTGCTAGCAGCCCCCACTCAGCAACAATGCAGGGAGGATACTGTAGCGTTATTGAAGTTTTTAGCGGCACAAGGGCACAAAGTAAACAAAAGTAAGTTACAACTTTGGAAAAGACAAGTTAGATACCTAGGATATGTGATATCCAATGAAGGTAGAATATTATCCGAGGAAAGAAAAACAGCAATTTTGCAAGCACCCAAACCAGCAACCAAGAAGGAAATGATGTCCTTCTTGGGTACAACTAATTTCTGTCGGAGCTGGATACCAAATTATGCTTTGGAATCTGCTCCACTGACTGACTTGATATATAAGACACCAATGGCAGCACAAGATATTTTACAATGGACACCTGAAGCAGAAATGGCTTTCTGCAGGTTGAAGAAGTTGATAGCTTCTTCATTAGTTTTAGGACTCCCAAATTATCACAAACAGTTCTTTCAAACCGTAGATTGCAAGCAAGGATATATGACGTCAGTGCTGACGCAACAACATGGGGATAAGCAACGCCCCGTAGCCTATTATTCATCGCAGTTAGACCCAGTGGCACGATCTTTGCCTCACTGTGTACAGGCAGTAGTTGCAGCTGTAATGGCAGTACAGGCTTCGGCCTCAGTGGTGTTATTCCACCCTCTCACATTGAGAGTGCCTCATGCAGTCGCAATAATTTTACTGCAAGAAAAAGTAGCATATCTCTCTCCTGCTAGACATCTTTCATGTATGACTATACTGCTGAGCCAACCTCATATGACAATTGAACGATGCATGACTTTAAATCCATCAACTTTACTCCCAACTCCTGCGGATGGCACACTGCACAGTTGCCTGCAGAAAATTGAACAATTAGCCTTGCCTAGACAAGACCTTACAGATATGCCCTTGGATAATGCCGAGGTGACATATTACATGGACGGCTCATGTAGAAGGGGCCCTACAGGAAAGAATCTAGTGGGGTATGCAGTAGTTACAGACACTGAAATTCTAGAAGCCCAATCCTTACCACATAGCTTATCTGCACAAGCAGCAGAATTGATAGCTTTGACATGGGCATGTACTTTAGCAAAAGACAAATGTGTAAACATATATACTGATAGTCAGTATGTTTTTTCTACAGTACATGTATTTGCGCAACAATGGAAAAATAGAGGAATTATAACATCTAGTGGAAAACCAATTAATCATGCGGAATTTATTTTGGAATTATTAGAATCTATTCAGTTACCTACCAAAGTAGCTATTTGTAAATGTGTAGCTCATACAAAGCAACAGGATAAGATTTCGAAAGGCAATGCACGAGCTGATGCAGCTGCAAAGCAAGCAGCCTCAGACTCAGAAACTTTACTTTTGAATGAGGAATTACAACCCTCTGAGATTTTAGATTTAGACATGTTAAAGACAATGCAGATGCTTACTACAAAAGCAGAAAAACAGAAATGGGAAAAACAAGGTGCAATTCTTGAAAATGGACTGTACATTTCCAAAGAGAAAAAAACGATATTGCCATCTAATTTATTTAGATATGCAGCTTTGTTGAGCCATGGGCAGTGCCATGTCTCAACAGGGGGGATGGTACAGTTAGTAAACCGAACATTCCAAACATACGGATTCACAAATTATACAAAAAATTTTGTGCAGCTTGTCATACTTGTAACAAGCATCATGCACAAGGGGCATTTAAACCTAAGCAAGGAAGTTTTCCTATACCACCGTATCCATTCCATACTATTTGTATGGATTTTATAGAATTGAATAAGTGTGAAGGGAAGAAATATTGTTTAGTCATCGTAGATATGTTTTCTAAATGGATAGAAGCTTTTCCAACCAAAAATCCGGATGCAGCAACAGTGGTGAAAGCCCTGATAAAAGAAGTAATCCCTAGATTTGGCATTCCGGAAAGGATTTATAGTGACAACGGCACACATTTTGTGAACCAGACAATCCAGCAACTTGGAGATTTTTTGGTATCTCCTTAAAAAACCATTGCGCCTACCACCCACAGTCAGCAGGACTGGTGGAAATGTACAATGGTACCCTTAAGAGTAAACTTAGGAAGTTAGTTGAAGAAACCCAAAAGAATTGGATATGCTGTCTGCCTTTAGCACTGCTGAGTATGAGAACGGTTCCAAATGTGAAGGGTTTGACTCCCTTTGAAATGATTTTTGGGAGAGCATATTATGTGCCTCAGTGGAAAGCTCTCATGCCCACAGAACAAGAGGCTGACAGTTCATTAGCTAGTTATATGAGGAAACTGTTAACAAATAAATCTGTTTTGCAGTTTAACTCATTTTCAGATAAGGAACAGACCAGACCGGTTGAAGCAGTTTTGGCCCCTGGGACGTGGGTGTGGCTGAAAGTGACAAAAAGGAAGAATTGGGTGAGTCCAAAGTGGGAAGGGCCATACCAGGTGCTGTTGGAGATGCCTACTGCAATCAGAGTGGCTGACAGGACATCCTGGGTCAATTTGACACATTGCAAACCTGTAAAGAATTTTCAGCTTGATAAAAACCTCGTGACTGATATACAAGGGCAAAATGGCCAAGAACAAAGCGAATAGAAATATAGATCAACCCCAGAGATGTTGCATAATCATTTTGTTGAGTATACATTTATTGACTATAATTGTGACAATTTTCCTCTTGTTGTGGTTTATCCTGCACTCAACCACACAAGTGAAAGTGGGAAGGCGTGACGAAACGTCTATAGACTGGCATCCAAATTTTAACACATACCTAGCCATGAAGCATGTATATGCAGAGACTATGAACATTTCAAATTGCTGGGTTTGTACAGCTATACCAACAGCTTATGGAGGACTGATAATGTCCCTGTCCCCTTGGGGATAAATGAGACTTGGGAAAATTTACTCTTTGATACAGGAACTGTGAGATCACAGGACAAAATAGCTTTATTTTTACCTGTCACACAAAAAGGAATTGTATGTTTTTACAAAAATGATACTCTCCAGGTGGGCTGGAGCAATTGTAATATAACTATATCTTACCGGTGTTATATTAAGAATAGTAATGGCAATATTCTTTGCAATACTAATTATGACTCATATTTGAACTCACTGAAAACAACCATGAATGACATTCGCAAGAATCCTGTTTTGTTTAAACAATTGTCAGTTATAGATCAGAAAATGTTTCATGCAGGGTTAATGTGTATTAGTACTAAAGAAGAAAACTGTTATTTTATTTGTGGGAAAAAAGCATATAAATGGTTACCTGAGAATTGGTCCGGCAGTTGTTTTTTGGGTTATCTGATTCCGGCAATAAGACATACTGCAGAATTACCTTTGGGTAAGATACGAAACGTGAGAGAAGTAGCTCGGAAACCTGGAGGTCCAGTCGAGAAACCTGTAAATCCAGTTGGACGGATCGAAGCTGGCTGGAAAGACCATAATAACTTGAAAGACAAAAGTAAATTGACTCATATGGACTTGAGTGACAGTGCTATATCTCGGGCAGGAATATTCCCAGCATATGGAGCAGTCAAATCGATCTGGGAGCTGAGGAAGTTGTCGAAACTTGTCAAAGTAATGAGTAATGCAACTTTCTCTGCCCTAGAACTGGTGACTGATGAACTGAATGCAATGAGAACTGTTGTGCTACAAAATCGAATGGCTCTTGACTTCACCCTAGTGGCGAGAGGTGGTACGTGCGTGCTTATCAAAGAAGAATGCTGTGCGTACATACCAGACAATAGGCATGAAATTAACAACCACCTAGAGGTAATTCAGCAAGTATCAGCCATGAATGAACCAGGTCCAAACCCACTGACGAACTTTTTCCAGAATCTATTTGGGGGGTGGGGTTCCATCCTAATGAATATTCTGATTGCCATTTTTGTGGGTATACTCCTAATAGGAGCATGTATTTGTTGTGGAATTCCCTGCATGAAAAGACTAATCAAAGATTTTATTGATATATCTGTTACTGAAACTTTGTACCAAGATATTGAGATTGAAAAATTGATCTCAGATGACATTTTTTCTGAAGTATAGATCGAATGACTCACCTAGCTGAAAATCCTTAGTGGAAGAGGTTGGGATATGAAATGACACTATACATACTTCAAAATAGAATAAAAAGTATTAATAGGAGGGAAAATGTTAGAAAAATGTGTATTTGAATATATGTGAAATGCTAGTTTAAAAACAAAGTAGTATGTAATGCATTTTATTCTATTAATCATATAACAGAAAGGATAAATTCATGTGTAAATGCAAGTAGTTTTGAAACTGCAGTGTGGCTTGTAGCAAATTGACCTCCGACCCTGGCAGTTGCTAGCTTAGCAAGTTTTAATGTTTATGCTTTTCACAAGTGATTATCTGCTGGGTCAGGAAATTAAATATGTGAAATAATGAAATCTTCTGCTCTTTCCTGCTGGGATTATTTGGCCTTGTATATGTGTTACTAAGATAGCATGCAGCTGGTGGGAAAGTGTTACAGTGAACAAAGATGTGTATCAGAAGATTGAATCTGCTATTGTATTCGAACTGATGTGAAACCTTGAAGAAGTAACTTTACAGAAAGACATTATGTCTGACCAGGTGGATAGCAAGGCCGTATTGTTACCAGAGGAAAGCTTTTTTAAAATATACAGCATCAGCAGTTTTTATGAATAGAGGACTGTAAGCTAAAGTGATGTAGATGCCCTGTGACATACCACGTCAGTAAGGTGGGCACAACTTGAATGTAAAGACTATAAAATCTGTACACTTCCTGTTTCATGTTAGACAAAATTCTGTACTTCTATGTTTTTTGCCTCCTGGTGTACTCTAGTAAACTTTTGAACCTGAACCTCCTGTGTATTGAATTCTTGATTTTATTTAATAATACACATACACCATTTGGGAACAGGAGAATAATATGCTGATAAAGGGTCTATATTATATTCTTGAAAGCCGACAATGTTGAATCTGACATTGTCGACACGAGAATATCGAACGCTCAGAATCTCGAGCATGTAAATGGAAATCTCTGTAAGGGAAGATTTTCGTTTAATGCAATGTAGTGCGGTCTCGGAGTTGGTATAGTTAAGTAGCGGGGGTGTGGGGGTGCACCTGCTTAAACTTGTTAAGGTACTTTTTTTCTTTTTTCTTTTTGTCTTTTTATAAGGTTGATGTTTGAAGACATCGACCATATGATGTCGACCATATGTTGTTTGATGTTTTGAAAGATCGATCTTATAATATAGACCCCTGATAAATACATCAAAAACTAAGCATTTGAGATTTGGGAGACATAAATTGAAAGGTGAATATTTAATATAGGATACAGTGATTATAACAGTAGACTAAATTCAGGACCTGGGCATATAGGTAGATTCAGCTATGAATTTTTATAGATTATATCAATCAATTGGCTAATGATAGTTATAGAACTATAGGTTGTATAAAAAGATTTATAAAGTCTAGGAAATCAAAAATGATGAAGTCATTGTTTGTTAGTTACTTAGACACAAACTTGAGTATGGAATAACAACAAGCATGAGTAAACTGGAAAGAGTACAGCAGAAATATACCAAGAGCATCCATAGATGTGAAAATGTAAGTTATTATGAAAGACTAAAATATTTGAACTTACACAGTGTCGCTTATGGATATCCAAGAGGAGATCTTATTCAGGTATGTAAGGCATTTAGAGACAACTACCCGTGGGAATGTTTGGGGTTAACAAAAAGTACTATCATCAGACAACCTATGTGGAAGATTCTATAGGAATGAGAAGTGTACTAACTGGTTCTATGACAGAATAGTTGATGCATGGAACAGACTACCAAATTACATTAAAGCAAGTACTAGTTTATTTATTTTTTATGTACAGCATGGACACTTATTACTGGGACAAGTGTTTTGGTTTATTGGCAAGGTAGAAGAACATTAATGCCCATGCTTGAAATAACTGTATGATATCTGTATGATGGTATATATATATATATATCTACACACACACACACACACACACACACACACACACACACACACACACACACACACACACACACAGAGATATACATATTTATAATTGATGTAAGTAGACATATTATAGATTATAGACACAAACTGGACCAGTTCTGTGAAATAGAATAACTTACTTTACCATGTTATTTTGCAAGTATCAGAGCATTTAACTAGGAAAACAAATCCAAGGTCAAACTGGTCAAAGTATGCAAAAAAAAATCCTTGCATTTATTGAAGGAAAGGCACCTTATTTTTTCTCATGTTTATGATTTCCGTTGGCTTAGAAAATCTGACAAAAGGTCACAACCTGAGTCTGATAGGAAATACTTCACGTAATTCTAATCTCTTGTGGCTTGCAGTAGTGAATATTATTACTTTATGAGTGAGCGATAATAGCTTACCCATTATTTCCTGTTCACCTTATACAGCAAGCCAGTCAATAGACTTAAGGTAAAACATTGATTTATTTATTTTTAACATTTGAGACACATTCATTTTTTTCCACAATAGTAAGTAAGCTCTTTATTTAAGGATTTACTCCAAATGATATACATGAAAATATTTGCATAGTTATCTGTGAGAATTTTTAGAGTTTATACATTCTAATTAAATCTTGTGATACATTTCAGCACAAGTACTAAAACAACTTTATTTTTTCACTAAAATATACCTGGTCATAAAAATAAAAAAAATGGTGATATCTGAGTATTAGAGAACTACAGTACTTCAGGACTCACTGCAACTTCCCATAATATATATATATATATATATATATATATATATATATATATATATATATATATATATATATATATATATATATATATATATATTGTTTCCTGACATTGAATGTAGCTAGATTTGACTTTGAATTGCACATTTTTCAGAACACTGCATTTGATAAGCATAGCTAACTACTTTAGTCACATTATGTGACTTTGTGACACATTATGTGAAATAAACGTATGCAAACATAAAAAATGTAGGCGAGTCATTGGAATTAACACTTTCCATAATTTTTGCTAGTTCCTAAATATCCTCAATAGTCCAAATGCAGCAGCCAAAAACAAAATCATTAAAATTCCAAATTGTATTGTAACAGCTGTTTGTTTAACTAATAATTTTCTAGAAAATTATCCATTTTCTGGGATTCTAAATTCAACAGTGAAGATGTATACATAATAGTCAGTATGGCACCTGTTAGGTAAGCTTTCTCATGTCTGTAATGCAGGTAGTGCTACCATGCAATACTGCATCTGCAAGGTACAGCTTCAGTTTTATTATGGCACTGACACTCTGGGCAGACTAAATGTCTGCATTATTAGTACTGACATATAGGTGAAGCTCTGACATCAGAAGGCTTTGGGCAGACCTTCCAGAAGTACCAAGGTCTCAGTAGAACTTAGACAGTGACAGAAACAGGTAATGAGATTTATTACCATAGAATTTATCATTTTTTATTTCCATAGACTATTATTTATTACCATTGACTTCACAATTATCTACATCTGTCATAGTGGGACTCCGTTACTTAGTACGCAATGGCACTGTGGGGTAATACTTAAGGCATAGTGAATCACCTCATGTGATGTCATAGACAAGGCTGAGGTTATGAATCAGAATCAAGTTACTGTTGCTGGATGGTGTGCCTTCTCCACTCTGCTTCCCTTGAATATCTCAGAATCCAGTCCATTGTCTATTTTGGCAAATTTGCCAATCGAGTAAGATTTATTCTCCTTGATTTCATCTCAATTAAGAGTCTGTTTTATCAAAACCTGATGGTAAAAAAAAAAAATGAATGCATAAAAATTAGAAAAAATACCAGAATATCTAAGTGTCCTGGGTGAAGTGGGGGAGAGGCACTGCCCCCATTCTTCTTCCCTCTTTATTTAATATGAAATTACACAACCTCCACTGAAGCTTGCCAGGTTTGACATGGAGTTGAAGTAACAGAAACACCAACTGCTTAACAGATGTTAAAATAATGTATTTTATAATTCATGTCATACAGTACAGAAAAAAATTGCTACAGAAGCAATCTATTAAAATATTATAGGTGTTTGTGAGACATTACATGAATCAGTTCCAAACAGAAAACTTGAAAAAAACAATACTTCTGGAAACAAATGTCACAGAAGCATTCTGTGATATATCTAAAAATGCTGTCATCATGAGCCAGATTTCAGACTATCAGTGTATCACAGAGGTACTCTTCCTTCATGCTTTTACTACAATGAAGTAGTTTTCCCACCTCATCCTGAGATGACTTCAGCCTAGGAAGGCAAGGTTCAGGTAGTTTAGTATCTTGCAATCTTGAGATCCTGAAAGTCTGAGATTCTTGCAACTCTTGGTTGAAGTAATAAGATTTTATAAGATTCTATGCTACTGGATTTCAGTACTTATTCATGGTGTAGTGTAAAGTTACCAAATGAACTGACTGACTGGCTGATTCCAGCTGAAATCATCCTGCTACACAGGTCAAGCAATATTTATACTTCTGCACAGTTCCACAGGTATAACAGTCCAGGTATTGTAGACAAATAGCCTGCCTACAGTGTTTGCCATACAGATCGGCCTTCATGGCCATGAGGCTATGCAGAGCATGACCATCACCTGTAGTACAGATTGGTTTATGGCATGAATACCAGCACATCCATCATGCCTTCATTTTCAATGTCCAGGAGAAATGATGGGAATGCATGGCCACTCACTTACAGTCACTACATCAGATTATAAGCCACTGATCACTGCAAGCTGTCACCAGAGTAGTTTGGAAGAGATTACAGTGCTCTCCCCCTTCTCCAAACACAATGCAGTTCTATCTGTATATAACACTTTGTACTATAAGTATGAATATGTGAGATAGAATGGCAACTTTAAGTATATGTGTCAGAGGGTATTAAGGCACGTGGCCAAGCTTAGAATCCATGATGTCACCAACATGGAGCTGCGTTTCCTAAATAAGGAACTTATTATTTATTGAAACAGGAATGTATGTGTTAATATGCAGAAAAGAGTACAAAAGTCACTATTTTTATTAGTGATTAGACCATAACTAAAATGATTAGTGCAGAAATTTAAAATAGCACAGCAATTTGCTGTACAAATGTAACTAGTCACATATAACAAAAACTGGGTGTATATTTTATTTATTTTATTTTATTTACTGACATTTGTTAACTGGGTTGGTCCAACTGGGCCAGAAGCCCATATTCAATGGAGACACAAGGAGAAAAGCTCCAGATTACAAACACATTTTAGATTGCAAAAACATTACAGATTAAACTTCACACTCAGCAATTTACATTATTTATAACAAGTTCAAACTTCAAGATAGTACAAAAATTAGAAGTACAACAGTGATAGAGTAGACAGTTTGAAAAAAAAACACATAGTGCATCAGCATGTAGCATTTATGTGAAGAGATAAAAAAGAAAATACACTGCAATAATCAAGTGTTCACTTTTGTGAAAATAAGCTGACTAGGAAAATACCTCGTAGGTTACCAGTTAAGAGATAGAGAGACAATATTATATATTTGCAGGTGGTGGGGATATGAAACAAGGGAGAAGCAGAGGTTAGGTGGGGTTATATAGACAGATATTGTTTTGCTTCCTTAGGCTAGATAATATAAATGGTTTAATTTTTATTTCAGTTGCCTGAAGAAAATGTTGAAAAAAATCTAAATGTTGCAATACAGCAATTACTGTAATTATACCAAGTAAGATACTAGCTGTGTGCCTCATGCACCATATAGTAGATATACATACTTATTATGATACACTTTCATAAAAGGCAAACTCTCCACTCCCACAGGAAGAGCAGCATCAAAAAGAAGAAATTATGAATGAAAAAAAATCTGATTGCATTACTTCATACATTGCAAGTGGAATGAAGCACAAGATGAGACTGTGCTACTCGGCACCCAATCACCAGAGTTACCTGCTTGTATGAAACTCAGGTTTAGGCAATAATGCATGAGTGAATCAAAATAATAGCCCACCTTACTTGCAGTTCAAACTGAAAATAAAACAGTTCATCTGGTTAATTTCCGTCAGCTATTTACAGTCCCATTCAGCTCCTAGATGTTGTCTTTCAGAAGTCCCAAACTGTACACTCCAAAGAGGCCTCTGATGTTCAGTTGATTCCAGCAGGTATAATCCCACATTAACACTGAATAGTCTGTAACACTCAACAACTCTGGGTTTTTTTACATAAGCTTTTGCCACCCTTCTGAAATTGCACGAGTAATAGTCTTCTTGTCTTGTTTTTGAAAGCTACCCTTCTTGGTGCAGCATTAATTGGTAAATATCAGTTGTGACCTAGTGAATCCATTGCCTTCCTGTCGAAAACTAAAGAGGAAGTCACATTTAAAAGCACATACACCTTTCTCAAACTTAAAATGTCAGAAAACAACTCTATCATGTGACATGAAACTCCACATAGAGACAGGTATCTGGGTTTATATTTAGTTTAAATGAGGTCATGTATGTTTTTATACAAGGAAAGAGCAATCCAACTAAATACGTCATTACCAATAAGGATAAAGACTCAAGGTATATTATTCTGTAAAGTACACGGACAGGGACATATTACAAATAAAACGCACAAATTGTGTGTTTATGCTTGCATGTGTGTATATATGTGTGTGTGTGCGCGCACATGCGCATGTGTGTGTGACTATATGCGTATGAGTGTGCATGCGTGCAACTTGGTTTACACTGGAAACATATTGCATCCTGTTTTTGCAGCATACACTCTAGTCTGACCATTCCACAGACACCACCCAATGTTACTAAAGCTGAAATGTAAAATTTCTTGACATGCTATCAGATTATCACCAAATGATTCTGACTTCTGATTGATGAGCTTCATTTTCTAGCAGTCTACTTTTGTGTTCCAAACTTTTGTGGCATGTATATAACTTCATTTTACAGATTTTTAAATATCTTTTGTTGGCTTACCATTTAAAGTTTTTTTTCTTCATTCCTTTTATGTACACTCTCATAATCCCCAGCCCAAGTAGCTATTATATTGAATAATTAGCAATATTAGAGTTAGCTGTAAATCAATAATTATTACTATTGCTAATGAAATTATGATGTTTTTCTGATTGGTTTATGAATTTCAACTACATCATATACTGATTGGTTTATGAATTTCAACTACATCATATAAAACAGAATATGTTTGTTACTTTAATCATATCTTCTCTAAATGTTTCTTCTGTCACTTTGGTGTGAAAACAAATGTTACTTTTGCCTGATGGCATTTTTATTGCACCATTTATCAACCTGCTGATGTGCTTGGTTATGTAAGAAATGCATCTATTAAAAGAAAAGAAAAGCAGATGCAAAGGCAATACACAAAATCTGTTTAAGGATTCAGAATAAATTACAAATAAATTACCAGAGGAAGCATTTATGCTCTAGAACTCACTTATTCATAATTTTATAAAAATGTTTTGGTTCAACTGAATTCAGTCTGATTACATTAAATGATAATTACTATGTTTGATAAAAACAGTGGAAACTCACAAAAACCTCTTCATATGACTATAATGACTAAAATCATCAGCAGTAATACTGATTTCCGAACCCCTCTGGTTCAAGAGGTGTTTGTTAAATTATATGAAATATTTTACGCATAAAAATGCTAACACCTCTAATAACAAGGAATAAAAGTGTATGATTATTACTTTTTAGTATGAGCCTTGATCCATTAATGAGAAAATGTTCTTAAAGTGTCCATGAGAATTCTTAATGCGCCACATATTTTCTGTTATTTACACATGGCAGAGAAAGAAAACAAAACAAAAAATAAATGATTATTGCAAAATTAGCATGTAGTGATGAGAAATAAAATTTGGTGCATTACTAAGCAAGGCTGTGTAAAGAGCGAGGATGAGCAAGGAGTTTGCTATTCAGGAAACATAGCTATACAATGAAACCAGCCATATATGCTAATGATGGCATGGCATAATCAGCTGTACTTAATACTAATGAAGTAAAAAAGATGGTAGAGTAATTTAGAAGCATATAAAGGATGTGCAGTTGTGCTGTTTATACATTAGCAATGAGAACAGCCATATACGCTCATTCAATTAGAGAATTAATAAAAAATATGTGAGGGGACGGCCACAACAATTGTAAATTTGTATCTGCAAAAAGCTCTTAAGCAGCTGCAGATTTTGCAAGGCATCACCCCCAGTGGTGTCTGGTCTTCCTATCTCACTTAATCCTTCATACTTCCATGATAGAAATATAATGGATCACTACTAAGTAGACAGGGCCACCATACAGCAAATATGGGACG
This sequence comes from Protopterus annectens, assembly GCF_019279795.1. Lineage (NCBI taxonomy): Eukaryota > Metazoa > Chordata > Ceratodontiformes > Protopteridae > Protopterus > Protopterus annectens. The sequence goes on from NC_056731.1 coordinate 985,136,602, forward strand.
TGCCAGCTTTGTCTGAGCTCCATGGGAGTCATGGAGTACCCTCCCAGCGTAGGTATGTGTGGCTTTGCATATATTAGCTACAGGAAACTTTCTGTGACCAAGTGGGGATAGACTTGGGGTATCTCAGTCATCTGACTGGAGAGTACTTCACCAGTTCCTCAATATCATGCTTCAGAATATGGGGAAGCATATGCAGTCACCATGTACATGAGAAGTGAGTTCCAGTGTCATGCAAGACTTCTATACTATAGCCCATTACATTGAAGTACTGAGAGCCATAGACTGTGCCCACATCAAAATAAAAACCCCATCTGGTGAACTGAGAAGAATGTATGTGAACTACAAAGTGCATCACTCAATCAACTGTCAGGTGGTCTGTAATGATCAAGGTATCATCTACAATGTGTGTGCAGGACACTCAGGAAGTTTCTGCAACTCACACATGTGGCACACATCTGACTTTTCCCAGTGGTTTGTGAGGGGTGACTTCCCAAGGGACAGCTAGAGGGTGATGCCCTTGAATTGTATCATGACTCCATTGAGAAATCCAAACAACCCAACAGTGCAAGGTTGCAATTAGAAAGATAATTGAGCATGATTTTGAGCTGCTGAAGTCTAGTTTCCAATGTCTGGAGACATCTAGTAGAGTCTTGTAGTACAAATGTGCCACATCAGCAAATAGTCTATCTGTTTGTGCCACACTGTATAATGTAATACAAAGAAAGTAGATAAAACAGGGTGACAGTGGTCAAGGACTGTAGTTACCAGCACCACAGACAGCAGCAGCTGAGAAAAATGAGGAGTAAGAGAAAGATCCAGCAGCAGGGGTGGTCATGGCAGATGTAGGCAGGAACAATATGCCACAGCACTATATAAGAGGCAGCAAGTTATGCATAGCTTTACTATATAACAATGCAAGAGCTAAGCTAAGCACAGTAAAAATGATGTATACAAAAACGTCAGACTGTGCTTAAACATGCAAAGGCTGTCCACCCTGTGCATCAGATATAGGCAGCCATGTCAGAATGTGCAATGGGTAGACAGCTGTCATCATAATTTGCACAGGTTGGGATGGAAACCTTAGATTACTTAGTATTGGACATTCAACAAAAAGCTTCAACTAAAGGTAAACTATCCTACATCTATAGGATCATCAGAGATGAAACGTGTAGCCATCAAGAAAGCTTTTGGAATTACTTCTTTTCCACCAATAATGAAGCACCTAATGAACAAGACAAAAGGTACATACTGGAGTCAGCTAGTAAAACAACATCCTCACTTAAATGGAGACTTTATACCGGGAAATTTATGTATAGGTCATTTTACTCACCACAAGTTATGAGTAAAATTAATAAAAAAGGAAATGTATGTAAGACATGCAAATTAGAAAAGAATGCTGACTAGGCACATAGGTTTTTTGATTGTTCAGAATTAAAAGTCTGTTGGGAAAATAACTTATTACAAGCTATATTTACTGACAATTTTATCATATCAAGATCCATGGTTCTCTTCAACACACCTATGCCAAAATGTGTTAAAAAAGTTAAACTTCCTTTATTCTGGTCAATTCTAAAGGTGGCTAGAAATATTATTACTAGAAATTGGATTTCAGATTCTCCTCCATCTTTTACAGAACTCAGACATGTTATTGTTGATGTATGTCATTTAGAACTTTTGACAATTAAATCACGATCATTTAGAAAAATGTTTTCCTATATTATGTAGGTTAGTTTACAGAGTTTGTTAGAAAAATAATTTGTTTTTCATGATTAACTGTGTACATTTATCAATGAACCTTTAAAAGGAAAAAGTGGATGTCTTTGTAAATACTTTAGTTATGTTGTAATTGTTAAACAGTTTTGTATTTTTCATTGTCAGTTATATGCATACGTTATCAAGTTCATTTGGTTATATGTTAAAACTAATAAAGATGGGAAGGGAGTTAACTGGCCAGCATTAAGAAGTTTGCCCTTTTCCCCACTGTAGTAAGATCTCAGAGTTGTTATATATAAGTAGTGGGGTGATTGGAGAGTGTTGGGTGCAGCCCCTCACCTTGGTGGGTTTGATATAATGTAGTTTGTGTTACTGTCAGTGTTGGGGACAAATAACTATCTTCCTATGGAAAAGCATTCACTGAAGTAAATGTTTAATGAACTGGTTTGTGTTCAATGAATAGCCATTCACAGTAATTAGTTTTTGATTAATTAATATAGACCCAAGCCAGTATGAGTTAAATATCCAGGGTTTCAAATCCCTTATGTTGTAAGTCATGGCAGTGTGACCAGTAAACATGATGGCTATGCTCAACAGTTCTCATATCATTTTTTTTTACTCAATTTATGTGTGCATGTTATGTCAGCTAAATCTTCTGAGTGAAATACAAGTGATAATCCATTCTTAACAAGTTTTAAGTGAAGTCAATGTTGAGTGTGCATTCTCAACATCAAACAGGTGGAAGGAGGACTGCCATTTTTCAAACTTTTAAGAGTCACTTGTCCTTTCCATCATGCAAATAAGACTATCACTGGTTTACCATCATTGCACTAAAGATAGAAACCTGACATTTGCTGTCGGTGGCAATTCAGTGCCATTTTTCCTCATATCTTTGAAAGAAAGATAAGAGAGAGATACTTATGGCTGGTGATTGCAAAGTCAGTGCTCATTTTAGAGCACAGATATGTTGTGAGGAGATCCAGATACTTCTAAACCTTCTCATAAAGCAATACAGCTACAGGCTCCTGTGTGTGTGTGTGTGTGTGTGTGTGTGTGTGTGTGTGTGTGTGTGTGTGTGTGTGTGTGTGTGTGTGTGTGTGTGTGTGTGTGTGTGTGTGTGTGTGTGTGTGTGTGTGTGTGTGTGTGTGTGTGTGTGTGTGTGGGGGGTGATATACAGGGTCTCAGTATAATGCTGATGTTTGAAATACTTTGGCCAAAGCTGTCCCCCATGCTACTGGCATGACACTAGTGTGAGAACACTGCTGTCACCACTATTGTGACATAAGTCACAGAATTCTTGAACTCCTTGGTCAATGGGAGGCTGAAGTTTATGCACACTCACCACCTTGGTACTCTAAGTGCAGCATAGTTCACCTACTCATACAATCTGACAATGCAAAGCACTGTACACATTTTTATTATACCCTCTCTCCGCGCGTGAACAGATTACTAGAAATTGTGAGATACACAGGAAGTGGCTGAAGTGCCTAAGAGAATGTCAGGGTAAGTTTAGGATATGTTATGAGAAACGTGCATGTTTCAGTAGGAACAAGTAACAATTAAAATACCGGTTCATACAGCAAGACAACATCTGCCATTACTGACATTAGAAGTACAATCATTGTGGAAAGGCTGATGTTTGCATAGCTTAAGAAGTGGTTGATTATATTAAGACTATGTGCACTGAAATCGTTAGAATAAGTGTGGGATCAAGTACCCACCAGCACTAAAATAAAAAAAAAAAGTCAAGAACTAATTTTATCTGTCATGAAATGCAAACTAATATTATTGCACAATAAAACAGTTAAGTTGTTAAAATAAATCTGTATGTCCTATGATGGAAATATTATTTCTCCTTCACTGCACTTCATGATTTGCAACAACAATTAACAATGCAGTTTCATAACTTTTGCATATCCCTTCAAACACATGCATGTATTTATTATTTTTTCTACATTTATCTTACTATTACATGCAGCATCACAAAGGCCAAGACTAACCACTCTGGCACATCCTGTCATCTCTGCAAAGGTGGAAGCAGCAGCGCTACCACCAGAAGCACGCAGTACATGTGTGTCCCAGCCTACCAGGGTTGTCTCCCATCCTCCTGCCTTACCTGCATGACCAGTGCCAGATAGCTCCATTGGATGGTGCATTGGTAATTCCTGGGAACAGTGCCAGTGAAGGTGATGATTTTGTGAACTGTCTGGAGCTGGCAGAACCTATGGGAGAGATTCTGCACAGGAACTTCAATGAACACATTGGCTGTACTGAGACCATGTTTCAGAGGTTCATTGAGTTGATTCCATCTCTAGCACTGCCTACAGATACTGAAACAGGACTCAGTGTAACAGCCCCCAGGATGAGGAATAATTGTCCACTGTGTCAAAGCTGGCAGAAAATGCATCTCCAACCACCCCTTCCTGTCCTATTCCTAAATGTGCTATTTCACCTCCCTTTTGTGTCTTTAACCACCACCTATAATGTTATACCATTCACCATTCACGATTTTCTACCCTATATTTGTCTGCTCTCTCCTTTGCCATTATGTTTCCCTGCTGTCAGTATGCTGCTCTGTGCCCTGTCTGTCTGTCCCTGTTACCTAACTTCCCAGTCTTACCTTCTTCTCACATTCCCAACTTCTTTCCCAAATTTTTCTCTATCAGTGGAAAAAATGGCAGGTGTCCACAAATTATATTCCACACATAACTCATATTCCACAAATAACTCAACTTCATACATACATGAATAACTTACTGAAATGATTTGATTCAATCAGTTGTCAGAACAATTAAGCTGGAATGTATTACTTTATATTATAAGCTATGCATTTGTTTGTGTCTGTGAATAAGCTGACTCAACACTTATTTGTCCACCTTTCCAAATGTTCTTGTCCTAGGTTACAAAAAAGCCAAAATCAAAATAGCTATCATGTACCAAGTTAAATTTTGTATACCTACAGAATTTATTAGCACATAAGAAATAAATTATTAACTTAATCTTGAGTAGGCATCAATCAATAAAAATGAACTTGCTGTTCAGGAAAGTCAGAAGAAAAGCCCATCAAATTATTTACATTAGTTCCTGGCAGTATGGTAAAGTGTGCAACATATAAAGTAGTCGGTGACAAGCCCAAACACCTTAATGTCCAAAAATTAGAATGATGTATAGTTTTTTGAGTCCAGTTCTGATATTTTACTTGTTGATGGCAAATTTTGTTCTGTGCTGAAAACAGATACTCATTGAAGATGTTTAAGTATATGTCTTAGTAGATAAGGCCATGTGATAAGGCCATGTGTTTTAGTCTTAGGTTGCATGTTTGCTTCTAAACATACTGGAGGCCTCTTTACCAGATATGTTTTATTTTTGTATTGGAGTTTTACTCCATGGCCTCTGCTGAAAAAGGGCTTCTTGCCCAGTCAGACTAACATGGTTATCAAATGTTAAATAAATAAAATAAAATAAAATAAATAAAGACAAAACTTAATTTCTACTACTTAACCTAAATACTATTAGGTGATCTAAATGTCAGTTGTTTGGATATACACTCTAACTCCCCTACACCGAGGGAATTTATTTGGTTTCACACAGCTAATTAGCAGCTCCACACATTATATGAAGACATCAAATTCCCTATTAGATTAGATCCTAGTATCAGACCCTAGCAAATACACCACCTCTGTTACAATGTGTAACTGTCTCAGTGATTATCTCCCAATCTATACAACAGGCGAGTGCGTTTCCATATGACAGAACAACAGATGGCATAAGATGAAATTGAAGAGAATGTGCCACAGGAGGATGGTATAGAACTTTCTATAGAATGCCCACAGGAGATGGCAAACAAAAAAGTGCCCTCAGTTTAGAAGAAAATGAGCTAAGAGAAGAGTTGCCTGCTTTAATAGACATAGAAAGGCATATTAAGATCAATGAAAGAAATAGACTCCGGAAGATCAATAAAACCCCAAAAGTCAGAAGTTTGATAAAACAAATGAACACAGTAATTAGGACTGTCCATAGAGATGCATGCAATATAACAGAAGTAAACAGGATGTATATTATTGTGCAGCTAAATTAATTACTGACAAAGTTCTACCAAAGAAAGAAAACAAGGTAGTGAGGGAAAGGAAGGGGATAAATCCAATACCATAGGTTCATAGGTTCATAGGTAGGTACTAGGCTATCAGCCCTGGGGCCTATACAAGCCCAGCCAAAAAGGTACCATGACTTTTGCCACCCAAGAAAATTATTTTCCTATGCCACTGTCGAGCAGAGCCACAGAGGTGATCCCTGGGGTGAATTTCCTATTTTCCATCCAATCATCAAGATTTTTCTTGAAGAGTGCTAATGAGGAGCTTTGTTTGATATAGATAGGTAGTTTATTCCAGAGTATGGGAAGTCTCTGGGACAGGAATATATCCCTCCGGCATGTTCTTTTTATTGTGGTGACAAGGTGTAGGTCCCTAGAGCATGTAGCTCGGAGGGATTGGGATTTCTTTAAGTGGAGCATGTCCAGCAGCTCTGGGTTTGAGATAGCTTTGTATGTTAGGCAGAGATTACCTCTGAGTTGGTGATATGCGACGGAGTAAAGCTGGAGTTTTTTGAGACGGTCTGCATTGGGCATCTGTTTGAGGCCACTAATCCTCTCTGTGAGGTATTTCTGTGGCCTTTTGTAGTTGCTGTAGATGTCTTGTGAGGTACATACCAAAAGGGCCATTGTACTCTATAATGGGTCTAATGAGTGATGAGTAGAGGGGAACAATGACCTATTTTTTTCTGGATGAGAAACCTTTTGTGATGAAGTGTGCCACGTAGAAGGATTTCCTGACTAATGTGGCGATGTGATTATCAAAGTGAGACTACTGTCCACCTGTGTCCCAAGGTCTCTTATCACACTTTTGGTGTTAAGTATACTACCGCCTATGCTGTAGTTTATGGGTACAGAGTTTTTACCAAAGGGGATGACAATGCACTTTTTGGCATTGAGCTTGAGGCCATGGCTTTGACACCAGGCATCTGTCTCAGTGAGGCCCTTTTGTAGGATGTCCACATCATTAGAAGTTTCAATTATGGCTCCTAGTTTGCAGTCAACTGCGAACTTTGTTATCCAAAAACCTTCTGTGTTAGCCTGTACTTCAGAGAAGCAGATACCAAACAGGAGAGGACCTAGGACTGACCCTGTGGAAAAATCATGGAAAAATTGAATGGAGAAAACTATAAAGCAGTTAAGACAAGAAGTGCACTGTTAGAAGAATATGGAAGAGGGAACAGATCAACAAAAATAGTTAGAAAGATAGATGTGATAAAAGCAATGTGCAGCATTAGAACAGACCAGGTTCCATCATGCACTATCACAAAAAAACAAGCTAAAAATCTCAGCACAGGCAGAAAAACTTAGAAGATAAGTAGATAAATATAAAGGAACAGTACAAAATAAGCAATTTATTGATGGCCCAAAAAACTTTTATAGAGATTTGGGAAACAAGATAAAAGGAATCGAAAGACTGCCAAAAATAGAAGAAATAGATACATTTTGGAGAAATATCTATGAAGATCCTGTGGAACATAACAAAGATGCTAAATGGATAGACAAAGTAAAAGAAAGAATAAGAAGTTTAAATGTACAGGATGTGAAATGGGATGAAGTAATAACCAGAAAGATTGAAACAAAGTTAAGAAAAGTCTCTAATTGGAAAATCCCAGGCCCAGATGCAGTACCTTACTTTCGGTTAAAAGTATTAACATGTTTGCATGAAGATTTAACCATGAGTAAGTACTATTTATATGCACATCCCAAACAGACACCAACCTGGCTAAAAACAGGAAAAATAATGATCCTGTTTAAGTATGAACATGCAAGCTACCCTAAAAACTATAGACCAATAACCTGCCTTCCAATGGCATATAAACTATACATGGGAATTGATGCTGACAGAGTTTATAGTCATTTAGAAGACAACTCAATTATGGCAGTAGAATAAAAGGGAAATAAAAGAAAGTCATATGAACAAAGGATATTTTTTGTTAAATAAAGTCATAGTGGAAAACTGTAGAAAGGTGAAGAATCTAAGAATGCATGGATTGACTACAAAAAAGCATTTGATAATATCCCACATTTGTGGATAAAAGAGTGCTTAAAATGTATAAGATACACACTACACTGATCTATTACATTATAGTGACCATGAAACAGTGGCAGATCACTTTGCAATTAAGCCATGATAAAGGACAAATTATTATCCTAGGGATAAAAATCCAAAGGGGGATAGTCCAGGGTGACTCCCTGTCACTGCTGCTCTTTTGTCTTGCCCTTAACCCATTAAGCTGTCTGCTTAACAGATTAGGTCATGGCTATAATTTGTCTCCCAAAAAGCAACAACATGTAAATACTTCTCATCTTTTCTTTATCAATGCTTTAAAATTGTATAGTGTATCAGATGAGGAACTGAAAGCACAACTGCAAGTAGTCAAAATTTTTTCAGATGATATAAGAACGTCATTTGGTCTTAATAAATGTGCAAAAGCAACCTTTAAAACAGGAAAACTGCAGCACCAGGAAAATATCAGTTTGGGAAACGAATGTGATATAAAGGAACTTGAGCAAGAGGGAGTGTATAAATATATGGGAATTGATGAAGGGTCAACAATAAAACATGAACAAATGGAAATAAAACTCAGTAAGGAATATTTTAGAAGGCTTAAACTAATCTTGAAACAGCGCTGACATCTAGGAAAAAAGTTCAAACTACAAACCAATTTGTTCTTCCTGTTCTTACATAAAGTTTTGGAGTGACTGACTGGCCCCAAAAGGTGTTGCGTATGCAACACAGGAAAACAAGAAGGATGATTCATGCTCATTAAATGATTTATAAAAATCATTGTATGCCAAGATTATATATATTCCCTGTTCCAAAGGAGGTATGGGCCTCCTTGAAATTGATCACATGTATAGATCTGCAATTGTGGGACTGAGTACAGATCTGCTGACCTCATAAGACCCAAACATATTGAAAGTTTTGAAACATGAGGAGAATAAATCTAAGATGACTTCTCTGCTTAGTCTAGCAGAAGCATATCGGCATCAAGCGGGAATGGAAATCAAACCAGAAGTAGACAAAAATCAGGCAATTGAACTTGCCAAAAAACAAAATAAAGAATATGAAGAGAAGGATTAGATGAAAAGACAAAAAGGTAGAAAATGCATAGATTTAGTTGCAAGTATATAAAACTCCTGCAACAACCTCATGTTGATCAGGACTGAATGCAGGAATGGTTAAGGAGAGGCGAATTTAAACCAAAACATGAAAGGCAAATATTGGCAGCCCAAGATAGTGGACTACGTACACATTGGTTTACAAAGTCCACCCAACCTCTGAAACAAACAGACAAATGTAGGTTTTGTAAAACAGAATTGGAAACAGTTGCACACCTTATTGCTGGCTGTGACATACTAATGGTAGAAGGATTGTATACTGAAAGGCATAATAATGTGGTAAGACTGTTGCACTGGGTATTGTGCAAACATTATAATATTGAAGAAGTTACAAAGCACTGGAAACATGAGCCACAAAGCATCATAGAAAACAATGAAGTCTACATCACATGGGATCACCTGTTACCAACAATTCAAAAGATAGATGCAAGAAAATCAGATATAGTGGTCCATGAAAAGAAGACAAAAGCAGTATTGATCAATGAAATCAGCCCACACACTGACTACAGTGTCTTGTGTATAGAGACACAAAGTCATAAAATACCAGGATTTGCAGGCAGAAATGAGAGCAATGTGGAGGAAAGATACCCAGACAGTTCCAATAATAGTAGGAGCAACGGGTCTTATAAAAAAGAATCTACAATTGTATTTAAATATGTTACCAATACATGTAGCTCCATACGAATTGCAGAAGGAGTCATTACTGGGCATATTGCAGGTGTTGCACAGAGCACTTCTGGCTGACATCAGAAATTAAAATAATACTGATTTCTTGAACGTAATCATATTTTGACTTAGGAATGGGGTCCATTGCCGTCATGGTATTAGAAACCCAAAAGATTTGGTGAAATTAAGACAGACCTGTGGAACATAACAAAGATGCTGAATGAACAGAAGAAGTAAAAGAAACAGTAAGAATTTCAAATGTACAGGATATGCGATGTGATAAAGCAACAGCCAGAGAAATAGAAGCAAAATTAAGAAAATTCTCCTAACTGGAATACCCCAGGCCTAGTTGCAGTAACTAACTTCTCGCTAAAGGCATTAGCATTTTACACAAAGATTTAGTCCTGAGTAAGAACTACTTATTTGGACATCCTAAACATACAACATCCTGGTTAACAACAGGAAAAATTATACTTATCCTTAAGAGTGAACCTGCAAGCTATCTGAAAAACTATTGAAGAATAATTTGACTTCCAACAATGTATCAGTTATATACTGGAATTGATGCTGACAGAGTTTATAGTCATTTAGAAGAAAACTCAATCACGGCAATAGAACAAAGGGGAAACAAAAGAAAAGCATATGAGACAAAAAATCACTTGTTAGATAAAGTCATAACGGAGAATTGTATAAAGGGAAGAATCTGAGTATGGCATGGATAGATTACAATTTGACAGCATCCCACATTCATGCTTACTGATGTATAACATATAACTTACACTGATTAATTACATTACCGTGACCATGAAACAGTGGCAAACCACTTTGCAGCTAAGACATGATAAAGGACAAAATATTATTCCAGGGATAAAACTTCAAAGTGGGATATTCTACAGTGACTCTTGGCCATCACTGCTCTTTTGGCTTACCCTTAACCCATTAGGCTTTCTACTTAACATATTACAACATGGTTTCAATTTGGCTCCCACAAAACAATGTAAAGACATCATCTTCTTTTTGTGGATAATTTAAAACTGTATAGCTCATCGGATAAGGATTTGAAAGTCTGGGATAGGAATATGATATAAAGGACCTTGAGCAGGAGGAACTGTATAAATACGTTGGAAATGATGTAGGATCGACAATAAAAAATGAACAAATGTGAAAAAACTCAGTAAGGAATATTTTAGAGGATTAATATTAATACAGAAAACAGCTCTGACATCTAGGAGCAAAGTCCAAGCTATAAACCAATTTGCTCTTCCTGCTGTAACTTACAGGTTTAGGGTGATTGACTAGCCCCAAAGGTATTGGATCAGTTGAACAGGAAAACAAGAAAATGCTTCATGATTACCAAATGATATATAAAATCAGTGCATACCAAGATTATGTATTTCATGTTATGTCCAGATTTTCACAGAATGTCCAGATTTGTGCCTCATATTTTTGGTCTATCTGTCATAAAATTTGTGGTTTTCTGCCAAATCACTGGGATGATCTGAGGATTGATGCCACAAAATAATGACATGCATTGAGTTTCAGACTTCAAATCCTTCAGAAAATGAATGCTAACACAAACCCTATTAATACAGCAACTTTCTAAGTTTATAAGAACAATATTTAAAATCTGTTCCTATTTTTGGGCCTTTGTACCCCCATTTTGTCAGGCTTTGTCCAAATTTCTTGCTCTAAGAGGTTGAGAGGTATGCTGCAATCATAGGACTGCATACATATCTGCTGACCACAACAGAACCAAACATGGTGAAAGTTTTAAAACATGAAGAGAGCTAGTCTAAGATGATTTCCCTGCTTAGTTTAGCATAGGTGTCAGGTGGGAATGGAAATCAACCAGAATTAGACAAAACTAAGGCAGCAAGTGAATATACCAACAAACAAAAGCAAGAATATAATGAAAAGGACCAGATGAGAAGGGAAGAAATGTAGAAAAAGCAAAAATATTGTTGCAAATACAAAAAATTCCTGGAGCAACCTCATGTGAATCAAGAACTAACACAGGAACGGTTAAGGGCAGGTGAATTTAAATCAAAAGATGAAAGTTTAAGATTGGTGGCCCAGGAAAGTGGACTACAAACATGTTGGTTTGCAAAGTCCTTTGAAAGTGTCGGAGAAACAGACAAATGCAGGTTTTGTAAAATAGATATAGAAACAGTCACACATCTTGTTGCTGGGTGTGCTACACTAATGGCAAAGGCATAATAATGTGGGAAGACTGTTGCACTGGGGATTGTGCACACATTGTAATATTAAAGTGTCTGAGAAAAAACTTGAAACACAGCATTATAGAGAACAAATAATGCCATCCCATGGGATTGCCCATTACCAACAGCTCAAAAAATAGATACAAGAAAACCAGATAGAGTAGTTCATGAAAAGAAGACAAAAGGAACATTGATCATTGAAATTGTTGCACCCAATGATTACAGTGTCTTACATACAGAGATTACAGTCATATTTAGATACGCTGCCAATACATGTAGCTCCATATGAATTGCAGGAGTCAATTCTGGGCACATTGCGGGTGCTGTGAAGAGCACTTTTGGCTAACATCTAAAACTGAAACAATGTTAACTTCATGATCTTTAATCATACTTAAACTTAGGGATAGGTTCATTCTCATCATGGTATTAAAAACCCAAGAGACTTGTAGAAAATAAACTACCAAACATTTCACACATCCACTTAAAGAGCATGTTTATAAAGCATATGCATCTTTTCCAAGTTTAATCCAGAAATGTTCATTACTGCACTATCATCTATTAACTGAAACTTCCTGAAAATCCTCCCCTTGGATGAAGCTGTAAATAAACTCTATAAAACTTTCCTAAATATCCTGAATAGCTTTGCATCTCCTATAAAGAAGAGGTTACAAGCAAGTAATACAGTTTGACTATCAAAAAATAAGAGAATGCTAATGCAGGATAGGGACAACACATGGAAAGAATGGCAAAAATATAAAACACCACAATATACTGAAATCTTCAGAATGCTTTGCAATCATACTAAAAAGAAAATTAATGAAGACAATAACCTATACTGTAATACAACCCTAAAAAATAAATTGTGGACAACCATTAAAGAAATCTTGCATCCTGGTCATAAATTCAACCTAACCTTTATCCCAATAACTCATCACTCAAAACCAGAACACAATACAACTCTTATTTCATAGATAGTATAGCAACTACTACCAGGGATTCCCCAACATCTAATCTTAACCATGCCCAGCAGACAAGTATCACCACACCCACTTTTTCCATCAAACTTGTTCCCACATCCTATATAAAACTAGTCTTAAATAAAATCAAACCATGCTCTACTTCAGCAGATGACCTTTCAAGTGAGTTTCTTAAAATAGCAGCCAATAACATTGCCTACCCTGTCTTCATTCTTATAAACAGGTCAATCCAGGAATCCCACATTCCCTCTCTCTCTGGAAAAAGTCACACATTATCCCCCTACACAAAAGAGGAAATTCAACAGACATTACTTACTTTAGACCTATGTTATCCTCCCTCTCCAAAATACTTGAAACATTTATTCAAAAGCAATTGCTAAATTATTTCATGCAGGAAGAACTCCTATCCCCCACAAAAAATGTCTTCCATCCTTCCACATTACTAACACTGCACTTCTATCCTATATAGATAGGGTCAATAAAGCTAACAATAATGGCAAACTAGTCTCCTCCTTATTTCTAGACTTCTCTAAAGCCTTCAACACAGTTTGTCACAGCAAACTTCTATTTCAAATGTCTTCATTAGGTCACTCTCAGCCCACCCTTCTATGGTTCAAAAGCTACCTATCCAATAGGTATCAGTTAGTAAAATGATACTCCTTCCTCTCTTCATACCTCCCAATCACTGCAGGTGTACTACAAGGCTCTGTCCTTAGTTGTCTCATATTTAACATTCTCACCAACACCCTACACACACCCACACAATAGACCTCCCTAACAGAGTACACAGATGACTCATACTCATTTCACATCTGACAACATGGCACACCTCCAAAGAATTACTAATGAAGCTTCAACAGCAACTGAAACATGACCTTGTAGCCCACAATTTATACTCAACCCTAATTAAAAAAAATAGTACTTTTTCCCAAATCCATCTCCCATGAAAAAAAAAATTAAAGTACTCCCTTGAAAATACAACCATGGAAGTATCCCACATTGTATCTGAAAGAATGGCTTAAGGCACAAAATGCCTTAAGCCAATTCTTTACACACAATTTGTGGTGTTTCAGCTTTCCTTTGTGTGTGCAACCACTACATTTGGTCTTGGTCACTTTATTTTTTCTGATTTGTGGCTTTTTGGTTTGAGCCATGGATGTTGTGGATGCCTGTCCTGCCTTATTTTCTACATGTGATGTTTCCAGGAACAGTGCTTCTTCCTCACAGGACATTGAGTGACTAACTGGATTGCTTATCCATTTAGTGGAGCTCCTTTCATCACCATTTG